>NC_061511.1:27710941-27846119 GCF_022539505.1 Lolium rigidum
GTTTCTAACTCATCCCGCCAGATTACAAATAACACTTCCTATTACAACTCTATCTTTTCCTTAAATACATCTTGGGCTCTCGAACCTTCTTATCCTTCGGGTAGTGGGCCTTCAATAAACCCCGGGTACTATATCCGGCAGGCCCATTTGGGATGCCTATGTCAGTTAGCCAAACCTTACATCACACTTGTACATATATGTTAGGGGCAGATGCAAGTTTTCCAACAATTCTGACGCTCCGGTGATCTGTATCTTGGGAAACCCTAGGGCGGGGACCCCCCGATCTACCCCTATAGCTTTCTCCGTGCGAGAGTTTACCAATGTAATTTTTTACTTGTTTTGGTTTATTTAGGACATATGTACATGGAAACCATAGGTTGGGCATACTTTACCATAAAATAGGCTCCATTTGAGCCGTGGCGGGAGTTTCCACATACAGATCCTGGATTTTACCAAGTGTTAGCCCATGTATGCGGAAATCGTCAACAACGGGTACATCCAAGGTTAGCCAAACCTTAGATCACACTTGTACACATATGTTATGGGCATATGCAAGTTTTCCAGCGATTCCGACGATCCGATGGTCTGTATCTTGAAAAACCCTAGGGCGGGGACCCCGCAGATCTACCCCTATAGCTTTCTCCGTGTGAGGGTTTACCAATGGACTTTTTTACTTGCTTTGGTTTGTTTAGGACATATGTACATGGAAACCATAGGTTGGGCATACTTTACCATAAAATAGGCTCTGTTTGAGCCGTGGCGGGAGTTTCCACATACAGATCCCGCATTTCACCAAGTGCTAGCCCATGTATGCGGAAATCGTCAACGCCGGGTACATGCAAGGTTAGAAAAACCTTACATCACACTTGTACACATATGTTAGGGACAAATGCAAGTTTTCAAGCGATTCCGACGCTCCGGTGATCTGTATCTTGGGAAACCCTAGGCCGGGGACCCTGCAGATCTACCCCTATAGCTTTTTCCGTGCGAGGGTTTAGCAATGGATTTTTTTTTATTTTCTTTGCTTTGTTTAGGACATATGCACATGGAAACCATAGGTTTGGAATGAAATAGGCCCCGGATGAGCCGTAGCAGGAGTTTCCACCGATTCGGACGCTCCGGTGGTTTGTATCTAGGGAAACCCTAGGGGGCGGGGGCCCGCAAATCTACCCCTAGGGTTAGGGTTAGGGTTAGATTTAGGGTTAGCAATGGACTTTTTCCCTTCGTTTTAGGACATATGTACATCGATAGCAGATGTTGGGCCTACTGGATCCCGTCGACCCGTCTATGAAGAGCGTCACCGTGTTAGTGGTGGTGTTGTGTTGGAGACGAAAACATGGGTATATATAGGGAGGCGAGGGGCTGAAATGGCGGGAAAAGTTGGCAGGAGCGTCAGCGGGAGAAAACGGCGGGAAAAATTGGCGGGAGAGAATGGGCGGGAGAGCTGGGCGGGAAAAAGGAAAAAAACATGTATGCTATGCCGACGGTGCCCCTCGGCATAGGCCAGACAGCTGAAGTTATTCCGGCGGGAGGGCGGGGTATTGGGCGGGAGAAATTGGCGTCAGCTACGGCGAGGGTGGCCCTCGGCATAGGCCTCACGCCGTCAAGGTTCCGTCGAGGCAGGGCCACGGGGCGACGCGCCGGGGGCGCACCCTCAACCTATGCCGAGGGTCACAGATACGCCGAGGGCCACCCTCGGCATAGCAGGTCATGTGCCGAGGGGGGCTGTACGCCGAGGGGCGATTCGCGCGGCTGGGCTGGCGGGGCAGTACGCCGACGGCCCCGATATTTGGCCGTCGGCGTACGCCACGGCCGTCGGCGCAACGCGCCATTCCTGTAGTGAATGTATGATTTTGCTTATATGCATTTAAAAAATTACCGCAGCAACGCATGAGGTATCATCTACTACGGTAGTTCTAGTAGCGAGAATACACTGCTTTGTTTCAGATCAAGTTTATGCTCTATTTCTTATCCGAATTCTCGGCAATTTGTTAAATACACGCCGATTTGTCATAGATCTAAATGCTATGTTTCTGAAATCTGAAAAGTGATTACACATTTTGCTCTGCAATTTACTAAATGCTGTAGCTTTACTGTTTCAGGCAGCCCATGACGCTCTATCATTATGCTCTATTTCTGTGAATATTTGGGTTGGATCCAATGAAGTTACAAATTGTGTCGTATTTTTAGCCTTTGTAGTGTTGTGGTGTTGCACCTCCCCATCGTACCTAGTCTTGTTGTTGGCCTCGGTCCCCAATCTTCTTTGCCGATCGATCACCCTCCAATATGCACATCCTTGGGTGGAATTAGAAAACCCTTTGATGCATGACGTAAAGCCTATAATCATAGAAATTAATTGAACTATAATTAAAAGCATTATATGTTTGTTTTTACTTACTAGATGATGGAGCATCGTCACTGGATTTATAAGGGCCGACCCAGTCACGGGAAAATGACCGAGTGGAATGGACAGAAAAGACCAAACAGTTCTTCGACAGGCAGTTTGAGCGGGATGAAAAAGTCAGCTTCTTGAGATATTTCACTTCGATAATGTAGAACATTATTTGCATCACCCTATTTTTTCAGATTTATTTAGAATATTCAAAATATTGTTTTGATTTTTTAAAAGGCTCAATGCAGCCTCAGCTTCATTTGTCCACACCCTGGCGTATTCCGCGCTATATTGTGGGTGGAGTAAGAAAACCTTATTTTAAAATAGTAACAGAAACAAAAGAACTATACTGCGTAAAGCGGGAGAAGAGAGGGTGCCTAGATGTTCTCCCGATGCATCTATTTTTTGAAACAGGATATAGAACATTCATGGTGTGAGCTTTGGCATGCACTATTTTTCTATAGTACTATCTGGCACATACGAATTAAGGAGTGTACACTATCTCTTATATCATGTGGAATAATAGCATGCAAGAACTTCATGTGGAATAGTCTATTCGCTTCATGAAAGGCCGAACTAGACTATCTTGAACAATAACCGGAAACCCTAAGTCACCCTCTTGCTCACCAAGTGTGTATATGATTTGAAGCGCCGCTGTCTTAGGATCATAGTAGCCTAACGACCTCCCCGTGTTGAGCAATATCCGTCCATCAGTTGGGTCAGTGCACATCAGCTTTGTCTGGAGTGACGAGTACTCCGGCGAGAATTTGTTGAGGTCTATACGATACTCCACACACCAAGCTCCGTCACCGTCCTTCATCATCCACAGGTCAATCACGTTCTTGCCATCGTCAGGACATGCGATGCAGATCACGCCATAGAGCTCAAGGATGGAGACACGACCAGTTCCAAGGTCGCTGTGTGAGGGGCCCTCCAGGACCTCGAATTCTTTATCGCAAGTGTCGAACACCACCAGCTCACAGACGGCGGAGCAAGGCCCGAGCTTAGGCTCGACCACCCAGTAGATCTTGCCGTTGGAGTAGGCTGGCAGCACGTCAATGGCCACTGGCCTAGGAGGAGCGTTGATGTGATCCCAACCTCCTCGTAGAGACCTCATGTGGCACTCCAGCTCGTAGTCTCTGGTTTCCATGTCCTTGTGCTCGTAGGCGAGGGACACAATGATATGGTCGTCCATATCAAAGTCATACCCCAGTGCAATACGACCGGCGAAGGATGTGTCGTCTCTTTCCATGTCTTGTATGTAGACATGCTCAGTGTAACCCATGGTTGGATTGTACAACAAGTCACGACGGTTCCAGCTCCCTAGGTTCAGGCCATGGCAAGGCTGGGTACACCGGAACATGTCTGGATTGTGGCTGTGGTATATGCCATAACGGTGTGGATTGTTGATGTGATCTTCCAGGTCGATGAATGAACCCACAAAGGGGTCAGAGACGAGCATGATCCGTGGGCTGCTTGTCGCCTGGACAGCGGTGTGCGACCAGATGAAAGAATCATATGTGACCATGGCACGCCACTTCCTGCACACGAGACTCAGCTGCAAGACAGACCGTGCCGGCAGCCACTTGAGGACTTCCGACCAAGCTGTTGTCACCGGCGATGAGAAGATCATTTCCTCATAAGTGGTGTTTCCAAAGGTTACGAGGCTCTCTTCAAACAGTCCGATAGCCGGGTAATGGTAGCTATCATCGAACTCGCCAGCGATGTCCTCCTCATAAGGGTTCAAGAGAATCTCCGGTACTCCTCCGCCATCAATGTCCACCGTGAAGACCATGCAGGTACTTGTGCTGAACATAATCTTCCTCTGTGATCCATTGTCCCTGCCACAGATCCCAAGTGGAGATAACCAGTGTGACTGCAACAACGTCCGCTCGGGCACTGGCCAAGCCGTTGGGTCGATGCAGCAAAGCTTCTTCCACCGTCGTGCCGCATAATCCCGGAGTAGCCACACATTGCAAGGGCCATCACCGTGGCCGTGCAAGACACACAGGCAACCGTCCAGCTCGGTCGTCCTGAGAGGAGCCTTCCCCAGAGCCGTAGGACACAACAGCGAACCGAAGGTCTCGTCGCCGACGTTGAAAGTTAGGATGCCACCATTGTCCCGACAGAGGAAGTGCAGATGCCCGTGTAGGAACACGGCCGGGTTCTCCTCTCCCACCACGCACAGCGGAGGCTGTGAGGCGGCGGGCCGCCAGTACGCCGCCGTGTCGCCGTTAAGGACGAAAACCTCGCAGCTCACAGCGGCGGGATCCTTGCCCGTGTCTTTGCTGAAGATACGCACTGCTTTGTACTCATCGCTCACCGAGCAGTAACCAAACCCGTAAACCACTCGCGAGTAGAACGGTAGTGAAGCCGGACGAATATACCTCTTCAGTGGCGCCCGGCTGTCGGGGAGAGGCTGCACCTCGGTGGTGGATGGGTTGAAGAGGTAGTAGCCCTTGAGGACGCAACGGACGAGGACGAAACCATGGAGTGGCCTGGTGAGTAGAGCGGGGCACCAGAATTCGTTGCGCAGGAGCTTCGTGACGGCCGCGCAGCCAGGTTGCCATGCGTAGAATTGGTAATCGTCGTCGGACTCCGTGGGATCGCTCGTCGGGCAGAAGAAAATCTTGGGATCATTGTTGGCTCGCCTCAGGTGGAGCTTGAAGAAGGGTGCCGACGAGAGCGTGGCGTGCCAGGAACGTGACAGGCACAGTAGGCGCCCGACGCACTTGGCCGGCAGGTAGGCGAGGATCTCGGCGACGATGTCGTCCGGCAACGACAACGAGGCCCCATCGTCGTGCTGATTCGCCATTGTTCTGCCTACTTAATTTGTGGCCGCCTATGGATCGTTCGTCGACCAGTTGATCGGTGTCCTCCGATCCATGGGCTGAACGTATTTATTAGTATTAGACTGAGATAGGCAGGAAACCAAACCGTGTCCAATTGTCCATGCGTGACTTCGTGATCACGTGAAGCAAAAGGAGAGATATTGGGTTCGTATACGAACTTTTAGATTAAATACTACAGGAAAATTGTGGACGGAAAGGATCCGGTTTAGTTTTTTTCTGACCCGAACGGAATACTCACATATCTTGGGATATGGCACGGTGGTATAGGGAGATCAGTTATTGACTCTGTCAAGTGGAAATTAGATACTCTACAGCAATTGATCTTGCCCAGACAGGAAAAAGTAAGAAGCCAATACTACCTGGAGTCAAGGCAAGATGGAAGAAACCTGACCACGTGGTGTTTATAAGATAAATGTCGATGCGACTATCCACGAGGATGAGCTACATGGGGGTACAGGTTTGATTGTCAGAGACCAGAACGAAGCTTTAATCCATGCTCAGGCTCTGTGGTATGAAGATGCAGCTAGCGCCAGGATTATGGAAGCTCAAGCTATACGCGATGCGACAAAAATACTTTTTTTTTTGCTGGAATGCGACGAAAATAGCTACAGAGAGGAGCTACCAGAATGTGCACATAGAGTCGGATGCTCAAGAGGTAGTAAAGCTGTTCAACGATCCCGGAGTTGGCAGATCAGATATTGCCAGCATATGCTAGGAAGTTAGAGACTCAGCGATGCGTCTTTTACTAGCTTTCAATTTTCCTTTGTAAATAGACTGGCTAATCTTGCAGCCCAGAATATAGCTAGAAGGGTCTTTGAAGTTAGGAGGAGGTGCTTGTGGTTAAACTATACACCACAATTTCTTGGTATCATCCTTCAGATAGATATATTGTAATAGCTCTGAATAGCCTAGCACCGCCACTAGTAGAAAAAGAGGCTTCCATCCGCCCCCATTAGTCCCCAAAATATAGGAACCGCGACTAAAGGGGTCTTTAGTCGCGGTTCGGGAGGCGACCCGCGACTAAAGACCCGGGCCCAGCGCGCTCAGTGGCCAGCTGGTGGACGGGAGGAGCCAGGCAAACCGCGACTAAAGGTTCTCAGGCCTGACCCGAAGGCCTTTAGTCGCGGTTGGCCAGGCCAACCGGGACTAAAGGCCCATCCCTATAAAAGGTAACTCAGCTCACTTCACTTAGCCATTTGGTGCCACTTCTCTTCACAATCTTCACAAGGGGTGGTGGGTTTGCTTTTGGTTCCTCTTATGCACACAAGGTGTTCGATGAAATGCCCGAGAGCATGAAACAAATATGATATGAAGTGTCCGAGCCACACTTGAGCTTTCTCATTTATTTTTCCTCCTCGATCGCGGTTAGCAACTTGAACCTTTCTTGTGTCATTTATAAAATATGCATGTGTGTAGTTCATTGTTTAATTTCTATTATTTGTAACTAGTTAGTTTAACAAATACATGATGGTTAATTATATACTTTATATAATAATAATGCAGATGAATCGGCAATGGATGTACAGTAACCGACTCTCCAGCGAGTTCATTACGGGTTTGAAAGATTTCCTCGTAGTGGCTAATGCGAACAAGCAGGGGGGTTTTTGTTATCTGTCCATGTGCTGCATGTAAGAATTAGAAGGGTTACTCTTCCTCAAGAGACGTTCACTTGCACCTGCTTCGGCAGGGTTTCATGCCAAGCTATAATTGTTGGACCAAGCATGGAGAAAGAGGGGTTAAAATGGAAGAAGATGAAGAAGTGGAGGATATCATCGATGACAACTATCCTGATTATTTCGGTGATACTTTCATGGAGGATGCTGAAGGTGGGGAAGGTGAAGGGGAAGGTGAAGAAGTGGCACGTGATGAGCCCGCTGATGATCTTAGTCGGACCATTGCTGATGCACGGAGAGGCTGCGAAACTGAAAAGGAGAGAAAGAATTTGGATCGCATGTTAGAGGATCACAAATAGTCGCTGTACCCCGGATGCGATAATGGTGTGAAAAAGCTGGGCTGCACACTGGATTTGCTGAAATGGAAGGCACAGGAAGGTCTATCTGACTCGGGATTTGAAAATTTGCTGAAAATGATGAAGAATATGTTTCCAAAGAATAACGAGTTGCCCGCCAGTACGTACGAAGCAAAGAAGGTTGTCTGCCCTCTAGGTTTAGAGGTTCTGAAGATACATGCATGCATTAACGACTGCATCCTCTACCGCGGTGAATACGAGAATTTGAATGAATGCCCGGTATGCACTGCATTGCGTTATAAGATCAGAGGCGATGACCCTGGTGATTACGTTGAGGGCGAGAAACCCAGGAAGAGGGTTCCCACCAAGGTGATGTGGTATGCTCCTATAATACCACGGTTGAAACGTCTGTTCAGGAACAAAGAGCATGCCAAGTTGTTGCGATGGCACAAGGAGGACCGTAAGTCGGACGGGGAGTTGAGACACCCCGCAGATGGAACGCAATGGAGAAAGATCGACAGAGAGTTTAAAGATTTTGCAGCTAACGCAAGGAACATAAGATTTGGTCTAAGTACAGATGGCATGAATTCTTTTGGCGAGCAGAGCTCCAGCCATAGCACCTGGCCCGTGACTCTATGCATCTACAACCTTCCTCCCTGGTTGTGCATGAAGCGGAAGTTCATTATGATGTCAGTGCTCATCCAATGTCCGAAACAACCTGGCAACGACATCGATGTGTACCTAAGGCCATTAGTTGATGAACTTTTACAGTTGTGGGGCAGACCTGGTGTACGTGTGTGGGATGAGCACAAAGAAGAGGAATTTAACCTACGAGCGTTGCTTTTCGTAACCATCAACAATTGGCCTGCTCTTAGTAACCTTTCGGGACAGACAAATAAGGGATACAATGCATGCACACACTGCTTACATGAGATTGAAAGTGTGTATTTGCCAAATTGTAAGAAGAACGTGTACTTGGGGCATCGTCGATTTCTTCACCGATATCATAACGTAAGAAAGAAAGGCAAGCATTTCAATGGCAAGGCAGATCACCGGATGAAGCCTGCGGAACGTACTGGTGCGGAGGTATTTGATATGGTCAAGTATTTGAAAGTCATCTTTGGAAAGGGTCCTGGCGGACAATCAGTTCCGCAGGGAGCTGACGGGCACGCACCCATGTGGAAGAAGAAATCTATATTTTGGGAGCTAGAATATTGGAAAGTCCTAGATGTCCGCTCTGCAATCGACGTGATGCATGTTACGAAGAATATTTGCGTGAACCTGCTAAGCTTCTTGGGCGTGTATGGGAAGACAAATGATACAAAGGAAGCACGACAGGACCAGCAACGTTTGAAAGACCCTGATGACTGATACGTCTCCAACGTATCTATAATTTCTTATGTTCCATGCTAGTTTTATGACAATACCTACATGTTTTACTCACACTTTATATTATTTTTATGCATTTTCCGGGACTAACCTATTAACAAGATGCCGAAGCGCCAGTTCCTGTTTTCTGTTGTTTTTGGTTTCAGAAATTCTACAGAGGAAATATTCTCGGAATTGGACGAAACAAAAGCCCACGGCCCTATTTTCCACAGAGGGTTCCAGAAGTTTGAAGAAGAGTCGGAGAAGGCCAGCAGGGGGGCACCCCATAGGGCGGCGCGGCCCCACCTCCAAGCGCGCCCAGGTGTGGGGAGCCCACCTCGGGACTTCCCCGACGCTGCCTCTTCGCCCATATATTCCTTCGTATCGGAAAACCCTAGTACCGAGAGCCAAAATACGAGAAAAGTTCCAGAGACGCCGCCGCTGTCAACCCCATCTCGGGGGGTTCTGAAGATCACCTCCGGCACCCTGCCGGAGAGGGGAATCATCACTGGAGGGCTCTACATCACCATGCCCGCCTCCGGACTGATGCGTGAGTAGTTCATACTTGGACTATGGGTCCATAGCAGTAGCTAGATGGTTGTCTTCTCCTCATGTGCTATCATGTTTAGATCTTGTGAGCTGCCTGTCATGATCAAGATCGTCTATTTGTAATGCTACATGTTGTGTTTGTTGGGATCCGATGAATATGGAATACTATGTCAAGTTGATTATTGATCTATCATATATGTGTTGTTTATGATCTTGCATGCTCTCCGTTGCTAGTAGAGGCTCGGCCAAGTTGATACTTGTGACTCCAAGAGGGAGTATTTATGCTCGATTGTGGGTTCATGCCTCCATTGAATCCGGGACGATGTGACAGAAAGTTCTAAGGTTGTGGATGTGCTGTTGCCACTAGGGATAAAACATCAATGCTTTGTCTAAGGATATTTGTATTGTTTACATTACGCACAGTACTTAATGCAATTGTTTTTTGTTTGCAACTTAATACTGGAAGGGGTGCGAATGCTAACACGAAGGTGGACTTTTTAGGCATAGATGCATGCTGGATGGCGGTCTATGTTCTTTGTCGTAATGCCCTAAGTAAATCTCATAGTAGTCATCATGATATGTATGTGCATTGTTATGCCCTCTCTATTTGTCAATTGCCCAAATGTAATTTGTTCACCCAACATGTTATTTATCTTATTGGAGAGACACCACTAGTGAACTGTGGACCCCGGCCCATTCTTTTACATCTGAAATACAATCTACTGCAATCATTGTTCTCTTTTGTTTTCTGCAAGCAAACATCATTCTCCACACCATACGTTTAATCCTTTGTTTTCAGCAAGCCGGTGAGATTGACAACCTCACTGTTAAGTTGGGGCAAAGTATTTTGATTGTGTTGTGCAGGTTCCACGTTGGCGCCGGAATCCCTGGTGTTGCGCCGCACTAAACTCCTTCACCAACAACCTTCACGTGGCCTTCATCTCCTACTGGTTCGATAACCTTGGTTTCTTACTGAGGGAAAACTCGCAGCTGTACTCATCATACCTTCCTCTTGGGGTTCCCAACGGACGTGTGCTTTACCGTCACAAGCAGCTACATTTCTGGCGCCGTTGCTGGGGAGATCAAGACACGCTGCAAGGGGAGTCTCTCACACCCAATCTCTTTACTTTGTTTATTGTCTTGCTTTATTTTATTTTCTGTCTTGTTTGCTTTCTTTATATCAAAAACACAAAAAAATTAGTTATCCGCATTTACTTTATCGGTTTACCCTTGTTTATTTCACCATGCTTCTTCCTATGTTCACTTTGAAAGATATATCGGTAGGGAGTGGGTCTATCATTGGAAGAGATAATATAGAAGTATTTTTCAATCATGTTAGTAAGGTTGAAGATTTTGAAGATAGATCCTTGATAGAACTTGCTCCTAATTATGAAATTGCTACTCCCTCTTTAGTGCACATGTTGGAAGCTAGATTTGTTAATCTTAATCCTATAATGCAACATATGTTTCTTACACTCCGTGATAGGGAAGAAGGAGAGAAGAAAGATTTTGTTTTAGAAACCCTTCTTAAAGAATTTGGTGATGTAGCTAGAGAAGCTAGAAAAGTCTTTATTCAACATAAGATGCTTGGCTTTTATATCAATGTTGCAAATACCCTTGAAATAATGGAAAAAGATAGGCTAAAGTACACTAATGAAGCCAATTATGAGGGGGAGACTAAAATACCAATACCTTATAAGCTCATAGGAATGCATGAGGCACTAGAAAAGAATTTTGATTGGATTGTTCCTGAAAATTTATTTGAGGAGGATAGTAATCCTAAAAGCCTAAAAGGAATGCAACTCTGATATTGATGCTTCTTCTCTTGATGTTACTTGATTTTCACTTTCTGCGCCTAGCTGAAAGGCGTTAAAGAAAAGCGCTTATGGGAGACAACCCATTGTTTTATTTCTGCAATTTTTGTTTTATATTTGAGTCAAGGTGCTTGTTACTACTGTAGAAATACCTTTGTATCTTTATTTTATTGCATTGTTGTGCCAAGTAAAGTCATTGATAGAAAGTTGATACTAGATTTGGATTTCTGCGTAGAAACAGATTTTTAGCTGTCACGAATTTGAGTTGTTCTCTCTGTAGAAAAATCGTGAAATCTTGAAACAATTCATGAGTAATCCTCAGATATGTACGCAACTTTCATTAAACTGGAGATTTTTCATCTGAGCATGTTAAGTGCCTCGAAAAAATTCGTCTTTACGGACTGTTCTGTTTTGACAGATTCTGCCTTTTATTTCACATTGCCTCTTTTACTGTGTTTGAGTGGGTTTCTTTGCTCCATTAAAATTCAGTAACCTTGGGTAATGTCCAGAAGTTTTGGGAACTATTGTGTCCTTGCTGAACATGTGAATTTTTTATTATGCACTAACCCTTTAATGAGATTGCTTTGAGTTTGGTGTGAAGGAAGTTTCCAAGGATCAAGAGAGGAGGATGATATAATAGGATCAAGAAGAGTGAAAAATCTAAGCTTGGGGATGCCCCCGTGGTTCATCCCTGCATATTTCGAGAAGACTCAAGCGGTCTAAGCTTGGGGATGCCCAAGGCATCCCCTTCTTCATCAACAACTTATCAGGTCACCTCTAGTGAAACTATATTTTAATTCATTCACATCTTATGTACTTTACTTGGAGCGTCTGTGTGCTTTTATTTTCGTTTTGTTATTTTCATTCTCTGAATAAATTCGGATCCTAACATTCTTGTGTGGGAGAGAGTCACACTCCGCTTTTTCAATTGAACACTGGTGTTCTTCGTTTTACTTTTAATGTTCATGGTAAAAGCTAAAAGCCGCTGCATTTATTGCTATTTGGTTGGAAACAGAAAATGCTTCATGTGGTAATTGGTATATTATCTTGATTAATTTGATACTTGGCAATTGTTTTGAGCTCTCAAGTAGATCGTGTTTAAGCTCTTGCATCATGTAGTTTAAACCTACTAGTGGAGAACTACCGTAGAGCTTGTTGAAATTTGGTTTGCATGATTGGTCTCTCTAAGGTCTAGATATTTTCTGGTAAAAGTGTTTGAGCAACAAGGAAGACAGTGTATAGTCTTATAATATTTGCAATATGTTCTTATGTAAGTTTTGTTGTACCAGTTTATACTTGTGTTGCTTCAAACAACCTTGCTAGCCAAAGCCTTGTACTGAGAGGGAATTCTTCTCGTGCATCCAAAACCTTGAGCCAAAACCTATGCCATTTGTGTCCACCATAACTACCTACTATGTGGTATTTTTCTGCCATTGCAAGTAAATACTTCATGTGCTACCTTTAAACAATTCAAAACTTTATTACTCCTTATTTGTGTCAATGTTTTATAGCTCATGAGGAAGTATGTGGTGTTTTATCTTTCAACCTTGTTGGGCATACTTTCACCAATGGACTAGTGGCACATCCGCTTATCCAATAATTTTGCAAAAAGAGCTGGCAACGGGGTTCCCAGCCCCAATTAATTAACTTTCATTAATAATTCTCTTCACATGTTTTGCCCTGATTCATCAGTAAGAAACTTAATTTTGCAAATAGACACTCCTCCATGGTATGTGAAATGTTGGAAGGCACCCGAGGATTCAGTTAGCCATGGCTTGTGAAAGAAAAAGGTTGGGTGGAGTGTCATCCATAAATAAAACTAAAGTACATGTGTAAACAAAAGAGAAGAGGGATGATCTACCTTGCTGGTAGAGATAACGTACTTCATGGGAGCCGCTCTTTGAAAGTCTGTTTGACAAGGGGGTTAGAGTGCCCACTACCATTCGTTGACAACAACAAACACCTCTCAAAACTTTACTTTTATGCTCTCTATATGATTTCAAAACTTGAAAAGCTCTAGCACATGATTTAATCCCTGCTTCCCTCTTCGAAGGGCCTTTCTTTTACTTTATGTTGAGTCAGTTTACCTACTTCTTTCTATCTTAGAAGCAAACACTTGTGTCAATTGTGTGCATTGCTTCTTACATGCTTGCTTATTGCACTCATCATATTACTTTGTGTTGACAATTATCCATGAGATATACATGTTGAAAGTTGAAAGCAATTGCTGAAACGTAAATCTTCTTTTGTGTTGCTTCAAAACCTCTTATTAAGAATCTATTGCTTTATGAGTTAACTCTTATGCAAGACTTTTTGATGCTTGTCTTGAAAGTACTATTCATGAAAAGTTTTTGCTATATGATTCAGCTGTTTAGTCATTATCTTTTTGTTAGCAAACTATAGACCATTGCTTTGAGTCACTTCATTCATCTCATATGCTATACAATAGTATTGATCAAGATTATGTTGGTAGCATGTCACTTCAGAAATTATCCTTTTTATCGTTTACCTACTCGATGGCGAGTAGGAACTAAGCTTGGGGATGCTTGATATGTCTCCAACGTATCTATAATTTCTTATGTTCCATGCTAGTTTTATGACAATACCTACATGTTTTACTCACACTTTATATCATTTTTATGCATTTTTCGGGACTAACCTATTAACAAGATGCCGAAGCGCCAGTTCCTATTTTCTGCTGTTTTTGGTTTCAGAAATTCTATACAGGAAATATTCTCGGAATTGGACGAAACAAAAGCCCACGGCCCTATTTTCCACGGAGGGTTCTAGAAGTTCGAAGAAGAGTCGGAGACGGCCAGCTGGGGGGGCACCCCATAGGGCTGCGCGGCCCCACCTCCAGGCGCGCCCAGGTGTGGGGAGCCCACCTCGGGACTCCCCCGACGCTGCCTCTTCGCCTATATATTCCTTCGTATAGGAAAACCCTAGTACCGAGAGCCAAAATACGAGAAAAGTTCCAGAGACGCCGCCGCCGTCAACCCCATCTCGGGGGGTTCTGAAGATCACCTCCGGCACCCTGCCGGAGAGGGGAATCATCACCGGAGGGCTCTACATCACCATGCCCGCCTCCGGACCGATGCGTGAGTAGTTCATCCTTGGACTATGGGTCCATAGCAGTAGCTAGATGGTTGTCTTCTCCTATTATGCCATCATGTTTAGATCTTGTGAGCTGCCTATCATGATCAAGATCATCTTATTGTAATGCTACATGTTGTGTTTGTTGGGATCCGATGAATATGGAATACTATGTCAAGTTGATTATTGATCTATCATATATGTGTTGTTTATGATCTTGCAAGCTCTCCGTTGCTAGTAGAGGCTCTAGCCAAGTTGATACTTGTAACTCCAAGAGGGAGTATTTATGCTAGATAGTGGGTTCATGTCTCCATTGAATCTGGGGAGTGACAGCAACCCCTAAGGTTGTGGATGTGCTGTTGCCACTAGGGATAAAACATCAATGCTTTGTCTAAGGATATTTGTATTGTTTACATTACACACAGTACTTAATGCAATTGTCTGTTGTTTGCAACTTAATACTGAAAGGGGTGCGGATGCTAACCCGAAGGTGGACTTTTTAGGCATAGATGCATGCTGGATGGCGGTCTATGTTCTTTGTCGTAATTGATGACGCGTGAAGCACACGTCCGTTGGGAACCCCAAGAGGAATGTGTGATGCGTACAGCAGCAAGTTTTCCCTCAGCAAGAAACCAAGGTTATCGAACCAGTAGGAGATGAATGCCACGTGAAGGTTGTTGGTGAAGGAGTGTAGTGCGGCGCAACACCAGGGATTCCGGCGCCAACGTGGAACCTACACAACATAATCAAAATACTTTGCCCCAACTTAACAGTGAGGTCGTCAATCTCACCGGCTTGCTGTAAACAAAGGATTAAACGTATGGTGTGGAGAATGATGTTTGCTTGCAAAGAACAACAAAGAACAATGATTGCAGTAGATTGTATTTCAGATGTAAAAGAATGGACCGGGGTCCACAGTTCACTAGTGGTGTCTCTCCAATAAGATAAATAACATGTTGGGTGAACAAACTACAGTTGGGCAATTGACAAATAGAGAGGGCATAACAATGCACATACATATCATGATGACTACTATGAGATTTACTTAGGGCATTACGACAAAGAACATAGACCGCTATCCAGCATGCATCTATGCCTAAAAGTCCACCTTCGGGTTAGCATCCGCACCCCTTCCAGTATTAAGTTGGAAACAATAGACAATTGCATTAAGTACTGTGCGTAATGTAAACAATACAAATATCCTTAGACAAAGCATTGATGTTTTGTCCCTAGTGGCAATAACACATCCATAACCTTAGGGGTTGCTGTCACTCCCCCAGATTCAATGGAGACATGAACCCACTATCGAGCATAAATACTCCCTCTTGGAGTTACAAGTATCAACTTGGCCAGAGCCTCTACTAGCAACGGAGAGCATGCAAGATCATAAACAACACATATATGATAGATCGATAATCAACTTGACATAGTATTCCATATTCATCGGATCCCAACAAACACAACATGTAGCATTACAAATAGATGATCTTGATCAAGATAGACAGCTCACAAGATCTAAACATGATGGCACAAGAGGAGAAGACAACCATCTAGCTACTGCTATGAACCCATAGTCCAAGGATGAACTACTCACGCATCAGTCCGGAGGCGGGCATGGTGATGTAGAGCCCTCCGGTGATGATTCCCCTCTCCGGCAGGGTGCCGGAGGTGATCTTCAGAAACCCCCGAGATGGGGTTGACGGTGGCGGCGTCTCAGTAACTTTTCTCGTATCGTGGCTCTCGGTACTAGGGTTTTCGCGACGGAGAGATTATATAGGCGAAGGGGCAGAGTCGGGGGACGCTCGAGGGGCCCACCCCATAAGGCAGCACGCACGACCAGGGGTGGGGCCGCGCCCCCCTATGGTGTGGCCGCCTCGTCGCCCCTCTCCGTCTCCTCTTCGGTGTTCTGGAAGGCTCCGTGGAAAATAAGAACGTGGGCTTTTGTTTCGTCCAATTCCGAGAATATTCCTGTGTAGGATTTCTGAAACCAAAAACAGCAGAAAACAAGAACTGGCGCTTCGGCATCTTGTTAATAGGTTAGTGCCGGAAAATGCATCAAAATGATATAAAGTGTATATAAAACATGTGAGTATTGTCATAAAACTAGCATGGAACATAAGAAATTATAGATACGTTTGAGACGTATCAAGCATCCCCAAGCTTAGTTCCTACTCGCCCTCGAGTAGGTAAATGATAACAAGGATAATTTCTGAAGTGACATGCTACTATCATAATCTTGATCAATACTATTGTAAAGCATATGAGATGAATGAAGTGATTGAAACGTCCAAAACGTATCTACTTTCCCGAACACTTTTGCTATTGTTTTGCCTCTAATTTGTGTATTTTGGATGCAACGGACTAACGCTGTTTTCAGCAGAACAGCTCTGGTGTCTCGTTTTTGTGCAGAAATCCAACTTTCAGGAAAATCCTCGGAATTTATATGAAAAGTCCTATTTTTCCAGAAGATTGACGGAGCTAGAAGGGCAAGCCAGGTGGAGGCCCGAGGGCCCCACACACTAGGCCGGCGCGGCCCAGGAGGGGGGTGCGCGGCCCTAGTGTGTGGCCCCCTCGGCTGGCCTCCGACGCCCTCCTTCGGACTACTTAATGCCTTCGACCTAAAAACGCACGGGGGTTAGTCGAAATCGCCAGAAACCATCCAGTACGCCGCCACCGTCGCGAAACTCCGTCTCGGGACCAGAAACTCCGTTCTGGCACTCCGCCGGGACCGGGAATTGGAGGAGATCATCGCCATCATCACCACCGACGCCTCTCCATCGACCAGCCATGTTTCCCCCATCCATGTGTGAGTAATTCCCCGCTGTAGGCTGAAGGGGATGGTAGGGATTGGATGAGATTGGTCATGTAATAGCATAAGATTGTTAGGGCATAGTGCCTAGTGTCCGTAATTGGTACTTTTATGATATTGTTGCAACTTGTTATGCTTAATGCTTGTCACTAGGGCCCGAGTGCCATGATTTCAGATCTGAACATGTTATCAATTCATGATGATATTCATTGCTTTATGATCTTACCTGCAAGTTGTATATACGTATTGCTGTCCGGAACCCGAGGCCCCAAAGTGACAGAAATTGGGACAACCGGAGGGGAAGGCGGTGATATGAGGATCACATGTGTTCACAGAGTGTTAATGCTTTGCTCCGGTGCTCTATTAAAAGGAGCACCTTAATTTCCAGTAGATTCCCTAGAGGCTCGGCTGCCACCGGCTGGTAGGACAAAAGATGTTGTGCAAGTTTCTCATTGCGAGCACGTACGACTATATATGGAACACATGCCTATTGATTGATTAGTACTTGGATACCGTTTTATTATTATCTGCAAATGCTCTGCTTTGATTGTTACATGAGTTTCTCTCATCCATGCAACGCCCGTTCATCCATCCCTGTGCCTACAGTATTTTAATCCTGCTGTTATTTCACTACTACTACTGCTATAAAACTGTTACTACTGATAAACTCTTGCGAGCAAGTCTGTTTCCAGGTGCAGCTGAATTGACAACTCCGCTGTTAAGGCTTTCAAGTATTCTTTGTCTCCCTTGTGTCGAATCAATAAATTGGGTTTTACTTCCCTCGAAGACTGTTGCGATCCCCTATACTTGTGGGTCATCAAGACTATTTTCTGGCGCCGTTGCCGGGGTGTTGCGGTCAGAAACCCACCGGCGGGCAGCGACGGGCAACACCGTAGAGCCGGGAATCTCCCAGGACTGCGGCTGGCCCTGGTCCCTCCGAGCGACGGCCCGCAAAGCCTTCGGCACGCACGTCCGATGCCGATGCAAGGGCGTGCCACCTGACCTATACCTGGTCAGGAAGGTGTTGGATGTGCCTCGCTTAGTTTCCTGCATGGCATACACGTAAACATTAAATATGAGCCTCGATCGGCTCTCAGGTTATCCTGTGAATCGGCTCAAGGAGCCGATCCACCCATGATGCGTACGAGGTGTACGATCAGATGGTGGTCCTGCTTGATCAAAATAAAGCTAAAGCGACCTACTACGATTTAGGGTTTTCACCGCATAATCGGAACATCCTACTCGTGATTGAGCCTGGCGGCCACGCACGGTGATCGTAAACCGACCCTAGACAAGGCCTAAAAACCAACACGAAGTTGATCCTCGGAACATCCTGTCTAGGGCTAGCAAACTACACCCTACGCGCCACTAGATCCTTCAACCCGTTTGTAAGGCCTAACCATGCAGATATTAAACTAATCCTTGAAGAACAAGGAGCAATCATAACGGATCGGATCTACTAAACAATGATCAAGCGGGGTGCAGCCCTTACACCCAAGATAGGTGTAAGGGCGGCTAGATGCCTAAGGGTTGCACGACGATAGCATATGATATGATGAACAATGCTAACCCTAAAACATCTATGATAACTACGTTGCTCGCCATCAAAAAGGCTTCAGTACGAGCAACGCATGAACAACGAATAAACGTGTGCTGCCTAGATCGCAAGATGCGATCTAGGAAGCATGATGCTTACCCGGAAGAAACCCTCGAGACAAAGGGAGTTGGCGATGCGCCTAGATTGGTTTGTGGTGAACGTGATTGTTGTTTATTTCATAAACCCTAGATACATATTTATAGTCCGTAGACTTTCTAACGTGGGAATAATCCCAATCGGGCACGAGCCCAAACTCTATCTAACCGACACGTATCCTACTATGGTACAGATACACGGGCAAATTAGCCCAAACTTTGTATACATGGCCGATTCATGTATTCCTTCTATGTATATTCTTCAAGCCCATCTCCAATCACGGCCCACCTCTGATCCGGTCAAATTCTGGTGATAACACATGCCCCCTGGTTTTGGAAATGACATTTCCAAAATCATTATGCTTTTCCTTTGTCGGGTCATGTCGTGGCAGAGAAAAACTGCCGCAGAATCTTTCATCATTTCGCCTCGCCTCCTTGGCTTCTCTGCACGAATTGATAGTTTCGGCATCACGTCCTCGAGAACCGTCATGGCATTAAATCTCCACTACACCCCCTCTATTTATCTGTGCCGAACGGTTCGCCACTCCATCCCCTTGCTCTGTTCTGACCATCAGCACCCAAAAAACCTTTTTTCCCTGTAGCGATGTCTTCCTCTTCCTCCTCGGGCTTCTCCTTCCAATCACTCGTCGGGTCAGAAGGTGACTTACCTCTGACCGATGGGGAGTACAACCTCGAGTTCCTCATCGAGGGGAAGCTGATGAGCGAGAGCGAAGACGACCTCCACTCCTGGGCGAACCCCACCTCCTCCGACAAGCAGGAGGAAGAAGAAGAAGTAGAGGAGAAAGAGGAGGAGGGTGATTCCTCCTCCTCCGTCGGGTATCCGCCGGCGAAGCGCTCCCGCGCGTGGGCGGACAGCGAGAACGATGACGACGACGAGGATGGAGAGGAAGATGAGGAGGATGATTCCTCCTCTTCCGCTGGATATCCGCCGGCGAAGCGCTTCCGCGCTTGGGCGGACAGCGAGGATGATGATGATGACGAGGAAGAAGAGGCTCCGGCCGAGGGCTGGGGCAGCAGCGACGAGGATTTCTCCGGAAGTAGCGCCGGCGGAAGCTCCGATGCCGACGACGAGGCTAGCGAGGATTAGCAATGTAGGATTAGTAGTCCCTGAGCAATCGGCTCTTTTTTGTTCTTCCTTTCTTGAGCAATCGGCTCTTCATTGTAAAAATCCTCTTTTATTAATGAAGAAGACATTTCTGAGCTGATTCTACCCCCTTTTCCAACTTTGCCGATTTGAAGAGAGTCAACACATTAAAAGCCGATAACAGCGCATCGGCCCTTGCCATAAAACGCGAGCAAGGCCAACTCTATCGTCTTTTCAAATGGTAATCTGCGACTGGTCCGAAAGAGCGAAACTCAGATCCCCAAATTGCCGCTTGAACAGATCCAACCTACGGCCATATGAAACTCAGATGTCAATCGTGCAGGTTTGCGACTGCAGCGGACCCAAGGGTAACATCGCGCAATGTCCATGCCATGGTCTCCTTCCAGCAACTCTGGTAACCCACCACTTCCGAAGAGGTTCATGATGCAGGATCAGCCGACGACACTCCGATCGGCTTTCAGAAACAGAGTGCCTACCGAATCAGCTGCCCCCCGAGCCTCAGTCAAGGCGAGAACGGCGGTGAGGACATACAGTTCAGACATATGGACCCGAGCTTGAGCGAATATGGGAAAACTACCACGCAGAGCCAGCCAAACTTGCCACCAATCAATCACCCTTCCTTCCGTTGAAAGCCGATATTGTAGGCTTAATGAGCAAAAGGCTTCAGACAGTACTGCCGAACTGGCGACCTTGCGCAATGGGTTGGAAGTCCTCGAAGAGAAGGCTCGGACACCAAAAATCGGCTCATTGCAGTTGAGGAAGCTCTTACTGTTCACTCCCTCAAGGAAGCAGAAGGCCTCGAATCTGAACAGAAGACCGACTCGGTGAAAATCCGTGTCTTGAACACGCAACTGGTAGATCCCATGAAATTTGTGCTAGAGTCGATGGCTATGCATCGGCTTTGTTCCTTAGTTCTAAAGTCGATGTCCGTGCATCGGTTGTATACCATGAGAATTTTTTTTACGGGCCGATTTTTCTATCGGCCCCCAATGTTTCACTGCACATGTATCGCACATGTTCATCTGATTAGGTGCCCCCCCGAGTCGATTCTGCCAGGTAACTGCTGATATCGGCTCTGTGGTTAGCCAAGGCACTATATGTGAACGTCGGCTATGTTAGGACCAGTGTGGACTTCTTCCAACTCATCAGCCGACGCAAACCCATTGCCCATTAGATCGACGTTGAACCCAGGCAGAAGAACGGTGAGGATAATTTTGGCCGATTGCTGGAATCGGCCCCCATGTTGATTGAATTGCTCAATGAAGGTTTTACAATGTTCCTCCATAGATCCTTAGGGCCGATCACATGGATCGGCATCGCCACGTTTGTCCATAGATGTTGCTCTTGTTACACGGTCAGGCCGGTGGATAAAACCAGCCTAATCCCGTCCTTTGTCACGTCGATGCGCTCTCAGTCGTCCAAATTGATGCCTGAGAGTGGCTCTTGGCCTGATGTCTCCCAAACGTTCATGCCAGCCGTTGAAATCTCGGCTGAATCATCTGCGTGGACGACTTCTACTTCATCTCCATCCCATTGTATTAGGCATTGGTGCATCGTGGATGGAATGCAACGATTGGCGTGGATCCAATCTCTCCCTAGTAGGACAGCATAGGTGCTCTTGCTGTCGACAATAAAGAACGTCGTAGGGACGGTTTTCCTTCCTACGGTCAGATCCACGTTCAGAACACCTTGTGCGTCAGATGCTTGGCCGTTGAAATCGCTCAGCGTCACATTGGTCTTGATTAGATCCGAGCTAGAGCGTCCCAACCGACGTAGCATGGAGTAAGGCATAATGTTGACTGCCGCTCCGGTGTCCACCAGCATCTTGTTGACAGGCTGCCCATTGATGTAACCTCGCAAGTACAGGGCCTTCAGATGCCTGTAGCTTCTTTCTCGTGGCTTCTCAAAGATGACCGGACGTGGGCCGCGATCAAGTTGTGCCACGAGTGCTTCGTCTAATCCTGGAGCACTAAACTCCGTTGGAAGGATGAACACCATGTTTGTGCCGGCCGATGTCTCATCATCGGCTTTCTTTTGTCCGGGGCGCCACTCTTTCCTTTGTGGCCGACCTTCTTCGTCCAGGGTTCGCTGAATTTTAGCGGCCAGATCAGGCCGCGCCTTCCTCAACGTGTGCAGGTATAACCTTTCAGCTTCCTCCAAACCACGTAGTCGCTGAACCCTTCGCTTTTGGGAACGGCTGAGCCCACCAGGGCACCACCTTGGCCGATGATACTTGTCTTCTTCTTCATCATCGTCCTCTAGTTCCTCCAGATCTTCCACCCGAGCGGACTCAGCGTGCTTGTTCCGAGGCGGGAGAGGCCCTAGACGTTTGAACACGGACACGTTAGCTGCATCCTTCTTCTTCTTCTACATTACGGGCGGTTGCCGATTGTAGGCAATCGGCTCATTCCTGAATCCCAGCAGTGTCTGAAGAAGGGGCAGTCCCAATGCCTATCCACGTCGTCTTGCTCTCTCGACTTTTCCTTGGCGTGGCGCTCATATCTCTCCTCGTCGCGATCATGCCGACGGTGCCTCCTGGCGTCCCTAGCCAGACGATCTCTTTCATCATTGTCGTTGTATCGCCGGTGTTGGTCATATTGACCCACATACTTGTTGAGGAGGTGATCAGAGAGAGGTCGCTGATATCTTACGTTCCTCACTTCTCCCTCTGTGATGTAGAGCTTGCCATCGTGACGGAGCCGATCGCGTGGAGCGGCTTCCTCTGTGTCCTTGCTATGAGAGCAGCTGCCCTCATCTCCGTCCTTACCAGAGTGGTGCCTAGGTCCTACCATGTTGATATTGCACGAGAATCCTGGCTGGCAACCTCCATGGTAAGTGCACTCCACCATGTTAACGGCGGGGAAGGGGTGTGTGTCGACCTTCATGGCGTACTGGCTGAAAATTAGACGCCCTTGTTCTATCGCCATTTGGACCTGCTGACGCCACACCCTGCAGTCGTTGGTGGCGTGGGTGAACGTGTTATGCCACTTGCAGTATGGCTTTCCGTTCAGCTCCTGCACCGTGGGGATCTTGTGGCCTTCGGGTAACTTTAGCTGCTTCTCCTTGAGTAAGAGGTCGAAAATCTGCTCAGCTTTGGTCACGTCGAAGTCAAACCCTTTTGGAGGACCTTGTGGCTTAACCCATTTACGGGACACGGGGCTTGCCCCCGAGCTCCATTCAGCCACTGCTACCTCTTGATCTCCCGCAGCACCTTCATCTTCATCCGCCTCAACCGGGACCACCGCACGCTTGAATTTATCCTGGTAAACATCCGGGTGGCGCTGTTCATATGCCGACAGCTTACGCACCATGTGCGCCGGTGAAGGGTAGTACTGCTTGGGAGGCCACGTCCTTGATCGATGATGAGAGACCCACCACCGCCAACTCGGCTGCTTCTTTTTCACTCACATGAACCGAATAGCAACGGTTCCTAACGGTCCTGAAGCGGCCGGACGTATTCCGCCACTGTTTCCCCGCGCTTCGTCGTACTTGTGCTAGATCGGCAATGCCAGCCTCGGAAGCCTCTGAGTGATACTGCACGTGGAACTGCTCTTCCAACTGCTTCCAAGTCCGGATTGAGTCTGGTGGCAGCGATGTGTATCACCCGAAAGCCGATCCTGTGAGGGACTGTGCGAAGAACCTCACGCGCAGCTCGTCTGATGCTGAGATCGTGCCCAGCTGTGCCAAATATCGGCTCACATGCTCGATGGAGCTGGAACCATCTGATCCATTAAACTTGGTGAAATCAGGGAGCCGATATTTGGGTGGTAGCGGGATCAACTCGTACTCATTGGGGTACGGCTTGGAATAGCCAATTGTCCTCCTTTTCGGCATCATGCCGAACTGGTCTTTCAGGATTGTACAAATCTGATCCGCGGTGATGGCTGCAGGCGTCGAACTCTGAAGATTCACCGGGGTGGCATACTTAGCCAGCCATGCTTGCTTTTCCAGCTCTGAGCCAACTGCAGGAGCTGAGCTCTGGAGGTTTGTCGGAGTGGCATACTTAGCTAGCCACGTCTGCTTCTCAAGATCTGTTCCCGAAGTTCCTCCTGCTGTTCCGGAAGTCCCTGCTGTTGCAGCCTGGTTCGAGAGCGCCCAGTTACTGCAGTCCGGCACGTATGCGCACGTGTATTCGTGAGGGATCTCCTTAGGCGCCTCATGCAAGAATTGGTAGTCACTAGGGTCACCACCGATCTTGTAGACGACGTATGCCGATGAACTCGGCACTTCCGGTGCTGCCAACGCGAACGGCAGCGGTGGACGGGACTGGAGTGGCATCTCTCCTTGGTGAGTCCCCAGAGCTGGTCCTGACGGAGAATATCGATGGCTCATGATTCCTGGATCACGCGCGAGCGACACGCTCCAAAGTGTTCACCGGGCTCTCGGAATGGCGGTGCAGCGAATGAGCCACCATGAAGTTAATCTCCGACGCGGTGACCTGGTGCGTTCTTCGACGGGGTGGACAGGTCCACTCCATCGAGCGCGCCTTCGGTGAGAACCCTTTCCACCTGATGCCATGTGAGCGGGTTCGTGAAAAGAGCCGATGAGGTCGGCTTCGAGGACTGCTTTGATCTCGTCATGCTTCTTCTTGAGCTCCTCGGTCGGATCCTCGTACTTGGCCGGAGTGCCTTCCGCCATCTCGGATGTAGATGGCGATGCGGTTGATGTCGAAGATTGTCCCATCGGGCGTGCCGAGAATGTGTTGCGGTCGGAAACCCACCGGCGGGCAGCGACGGGCAACACCGTAGAGCCGGGAATCTCCCAGGACTGCGGCTGGCCCTGGTCCCTCCAAGCGACGGCCCGCAAAGCCTTCGGCACGCACGTCCGATGCTGATGCAAGGGCGTGCCACCTGACCTATACCTGGTCAGGAAGGTGTTGGATGTGCCTTGCTTAGTTTCCTGCATGGCATACACGTAAACATTAAATACGAGCCTCGATCGGCTCTCAGGTTATCCTGTGAATCGGCTCAAGGAGCCGATCCACCCATGATGCGTACGAGGTGTACGATCAGATGGTGGTCCTGCTTGATCAAAATAAAGCTAAAGCGACCTACTACGATTTAGGGTTTTCACCGCATAATCGGAACATCCTACTCGTGATTGAGCCTGGCGGCCATGCACGGTGATCGTAAACCGACCCTAGACAAGGCCTAAAAACCAACACGAAGTTGATCCTCGGAACATCCTGTCTAGGGCTAGCAAACTACACCCTACGCGCCATCTGGATCCTTCAACCCGTTTGTAAGGCCAAACCATGCGAGATATTAAACTAATCCTTGAAGAACAAGGAGCAATCATAACGGATCGGATCTACTAAACAATGATCAAGCGGGGTGCCGCCCTTACACCCAAGATAGGTGTAAGGGCGGCTAGATGCCTAAGGGTTGCACGACGATAGCATATGATATGATGAACAATGCTAACCCTAAAACATCTATGATAACTACGTTGCTCGCCATCAAAAAGGCTTCGATACGAGCAACGCATGAACAACGAATAAACGTGTCTTGCCTAGATCGCAAGATGCGATCTAGGCAGCATGATGCTTACCGGAAGAAACCCTCGAGACAAAGGGAGTTGGCGATGCGCCTAGATTGGTTTGTGGTGAACGTGATTGTTGTTTATTTCATAAACCCTAGATACATATTTATAGTCCGTAGACTTTCTAACGTGGGAATAATCCCAATCGGGCACGAGCCCAAACTCTATCTAACCGACACGTATCCTACTATGGTACAGATACACGGGCAAACTAGCCCAAACTTTGTATACAAGGCCGATTCATGTATTCCTTCTATGTATATTCTTCAAGCCCATCTCCAATCGCGGCCCACCTCTGATTCGGTCAAATTCTGGTGATAACACGGGGAGCATAGCTTTATTTGGAAGTTCACTTGGATTGATATTGTTCGCTCCAAATTCTCCATCATGGGTAAACCTCGCGATCCTAAAGTCGCCATATTACCATCCACTACAAGAAAAGGTACAACTCCGAGTACCTCTGCTGCTCTTGATTCACCATCTGTGATTGATAAACTTGTTTCACCACCACATGCTTCACATGCTGGTACTTCTGCTAGATCTGAAAATTCTTATAATATTGATGATGCTTCTGCTGTGCTTGATGATAGTAGTTCATTGGGATCTTTTCTAGATGCTACAATTGCTAGGTCTAGACAAATTGAAAATGCTGAAACTCCTAATGAAAATGCTGCTACACCTGTTAATTCACCTGAGTCTGTTGAATACTCTAGTGATAATCTTGATGAGGATTATGTAGAACTTGATGATGATTTTATTGATAAATGCAATGCTACTACTGATGCAAGAAAAATTAAAAAGTTTCTTGCACAACATACTGTTAGATATAAACTGTCTCCTGATCCTAAATTTGCCACATCTCCTATAAACATTAAGGATAAGGATTATGATTTTTCTCTTGATCTATCTCATATATCTATTGTTGAGAAAACACCTTTTTGTGGTACTGAAAAAGAAAGTGCTGTAGAACACATGATTGAGCTATCTACTCTTAGTAGCTTGTTTTCTGATGATGTTAAGAAGCGTACTTATTTCGTTGCTAAAATTTTCCCTTTCTCATTAAAGGATTATGCTAAAACTTGGTATAATAATTTGCCACCTGATTCTATTAATAGTCCAAATGAATTGCTTGATGTTTTCTTCCGGAAATACTTTCCTGCTAGTGCTCAACATATTGCTTTGCAGAGAATTTATAATTTTGATAAGGAAGATGGAGAGAAATTGCCTGAGGCTTGGGCTAGATTTTGCTCTCTTATTAGAGCTCGGCCTGACCATGATTTAGAAAAGCATGATTTACTTGATATATTTTATAGTGGACTAACCATTGAGTCTAGGGCATACCTGGATAGTTGTGCTGGTTGTGTTTTCAGGAAAAGAACTCCAGACGACGCCGAAGAATTATTGGCGAGAATAGGCCGGAATCATGATGATTGGTCTACACCTGAACCAACCCCGACATCAATATTGAAGAAGAGGGGTATGATTAAATTAAATGATGAAGATATGAGGGAAGCCGAGAAATCTCTTAAAGAGAAGGGTATTAAATCCGAAGACGTGAAGAATTTACCTCCTATAGAAGATTCATGTAAGATCACTCCCCCTTCATCCATGATTGAGGTACACTCTCTTGAACGCTTTACTAGAGAAGATATTCCATATTCAAAACCTCCTGCTCAATGCTTAGATGAGTTTGATAATTATATTGTTAAGCAAAGTAATTTCAATATGAGAGTAGACAATCATTTAATGGAAAATTCTCGAGCTATTAGTGAATTGCATGGTATTGTGGAGAGAACCTCCAATGATGTTAAGATGATTGTTAAACATTTTCAAATGGTTCAAACTCAAATTGATCAACTCACTAAAGTGCAAAATGACTTGTTAAAAGATAATTCTAAAGAAAAGCATGCTTATGAAGTAACAACTAGAGGCGGTGTTTCTACCCAGGATCCTCTATATCCTGAAGGGCATCCCAAGAGAGTTGAACAAGATTCTCAACGAATTGAAACTAGTGCTCCATCTAAGAAAAAGAAAAAGAAACATAAAACTGTTGTAGAATCCTCTGAGCCTGTTAATGATCCTAATAGTATTTCTATTTCTGATGCTGAAACGGAAAGTGGTAATGAACATGATAAAGATAATGATAAGAATGATGCTTCTGATAAAGAAGAGGTTGAAGAACAACCCGAAAAGCATGCTAAAAATAAAAAGTATACTAAAGAAGATTTTATTGCTAAGAAACATGGTAGTGAAAGGGAACCTTGGGTTCAAAAGCAAATGCCTTTTCCTGCTAAGAAACTAAAATCAAAGGAAGAAGAACACTATAATAAATTATGTGATTGGATGAAACCTTTATTCCTGCAAATACCTTTGACTCGATGCTATTAAATTGCCTCCTTATTCAAAGTATATGAAAGATATTGTGTCTAACAAAAGGAAAATTCCTAATGAGGAGATTTCCACTATGCTTGCTAATTACTCTTTTAATGGTAAGGTTCCAAAGAAGCTTGGCGACCCAGCTATACCGACTATTCCTTGTTCTATTAAGAATAATTATGTTAGAACTGCTCTATGTGATTTGGGAGCGGGTGTTAGTGTTATGCCTTTCTCTCTTTATAAGAGACTTTATTTAGATAAGTTGATACCGACTGATATATGTTTGCAAATGGCTGATAAATCTACTGCTATTCCTGTTGGTATATGTGAGGATGTTCCTGTTCAAGTTACTAATAACTGCTTGATATTAACTGATTTTGTTGTGTTGGAAATGCCTGAAGATGATAATATGTCTATTATTCTTGGGAGACCTTTTCTTAACACCGCAGGGGCCGTTATTGATTGCAATAAAGGAAAAGTTACTCTCAATGTCGATGACAAGGAGCATACCGTTTATTTTCCCAAGAGGATTGAGAAAGCATGTGGAGTCAATACAATTTCTAATGTGAGAACTATCAAAGTGGGAACTATTGATTGTCCAATATATGAGCCTAAAGAAGAATATCAAACTCTTGTGATTGGATCCATATCAATTCAATACAAGGTAACATGATTGATTTGAGGTTTAATTCTTCTTATGTTATGTAAAATTTATTTGGTGGCAAGACTTGATCAACCTTGTTAACAAATTCATTTTATATGCATAGAAGAGCTAAACAACATCTCTTTCTTCCTCCACTTGATCTACTTGCTGTAGCACTTTTGTTTTTGCAAAGTTCTTTAGTTAATTAGAGATTTCAAAATTTTTCCTGCCCAGTAATAATAATTTTGACACCCAGAAATGTGCATTTTTCAAAGTTTTCAAAAATTCACAAAAATTATACCATTGGTCCTATTTTTCGACGAGGCACCTGGGAACACCTGGGATGACCGGTGGGGCACCCCGGGTGGCACCCCACAGAGCCGACGCGGCCAAGGAGGGGGCGCGCCACCCCGGCGTGTGGGCCCCTCCTTGCCCCACTACTTCATCTCTTTCTCCCATTCTCTTCTCTCTCCCGAAAAAACTCGCACCAGGTTCCTCTCACTCGCGTTTCTCGCTCAAGAGCTCAAGATTTCTCGATCTCTTTGCTCAGCCCATATTTACGTCCGAAATTTGGCACATTTGCTCTCCGGTATGTGACTCCTTCGATTATCCAAGTAGAATTTTGTTTGGTGGAGTATATCTTGAATATTTTGCTGCTGTAGGTAACATGTTTAGTGAGCTTGCATGCTTGTTCTAAGTGGTAGAAACTAGTTTTGATGCATGATTAGTACTCTAACAAGTTCCTATGGTAGTCTCCCTCAATTATATGTCACCAAATCAAATTTTATATTGTTTGTTGAAAAATTTCAGAAAAGGAAGATGGACAACCACAACTTTGGAGAAGTGTTTGAAAGAGAGACAACGAGCACGGGGAGGCCCTCAAGGTCATCCACCCGATTCAGGCAATCCTATAATGAGGACCTCATCGCACTAAGCTTCGCACCCGAAGAGGACAATGGAGTCCCTAATGCTTCATCCTTCCCATGTTATGACTTTTTGAGAAATGCAGGGTTGTTGGATGATTTCTTGACCCTCGTCGGTAAGGCGGGCTTAACCACATACATGGGAGACGAGAGTGAGCAATACTACATGCTCACTAAAATCTTTGTGGAGAGCTTCAAGTTCAACAACAAGCACTTTCGCCCGACAGTTGCATTCAAGATCTATGGTAAACCTATTACTATGAAGTTGGAAGATTTTTGTGCTGCATTGGATATTGCCCCTGTAGGTACAGCAAAGAAGATTGAGGACAACCCCAAGGAATTACTGGAGCTCTATCGAGGAATCACCAATGATGATTGTCGCACCATTCAACGTGGCAAGATAAGAAACATTCAACTCCCCGCCATTAAGTATTTTGCTTATTACATTGCTACTAGCATTCTTGGTAGGGAGAACACTAGTAATATATCTAGCTATCATCTTGGTTTCTTAATTGCTGCACTCACTGGGGACACGCCTTATCATCTTGGTGCTCTTGTTGCTCGCCGCTTGTCTAACAAGGGGCCTATATTTGGAGGAATTATTGCATCGCGCATTTTAGCATATCTAGATCTTCCTCTTGACCCTACCGATGTGAAAATAACTCCTATGAGGCTTGATATTGCTGCTATGAAGAGTCATCAATTTGTTACAGCTGACTCTAGTTTAGATAATATTGTCTATAGAGTGTTGTTTGCTGACGGGGAAGAGAGGGAAGTCCCTTTGCCGCAGCCAGATTTGTTCAGTATTGACAGGGAACCATGGTCGCGCTCTAAGGAGGAGGTGGATGAGCAGCTGAAGATACATAGCTTCCACCAGCAGCATGACTCCGAGGATGCCGATCCCTCCTACGACTACACCGTCACGTATCCGGGTGCTTCTTCCAGCACATACCCGGAATATGATCCATCTTCGTCGTACTACGGAGGTGCTACTTCATGGGCACCATGGGGTTGATCTCCACTTAGGCCAAAAGCCTAAGCTTGGGGGAGGTATACCGGCATCACTCATTCTTTGCATATTATGGTTGCTGGATACTTGTATATACTTGTTTAGTCTCTTTGAGTGGTTTTCTAATGAGAGGGAGATGATATTTGGGGAAGTGCTGATTGAAAACAGATTCTGGGCTGTTACTAAAAAAATTCGTGCGCACAGCCAGAACGTTATTTTGAGTTGCCAATTTTTGTGCATGTTCCCCAGGTTGTTATCTAACTTTCATTAGTTTAACACTTTTCGAGCTGAGCAGCTTAAGAATTTCTTTAAAATCGATTACTGTACTGCTGTCAAGTTTTAGCAGACTGCCATCTTGCTTTTCTGTGTTTCTTTTAGTTTTCATTTTCTTGTTCTTGCTTTGTTTCTTTCCTAAAACACAAAAAGACCAAAAATATTTTTGTTGTTTCTCTTCACCATTTGTTTACTTTGGTTTTTTGCTTTTATCTTGCTTTATTTGTTATCGTTGGTTTGCTATAAGAAAATCCAAAAAGATTTTGCTTTGTTTGCTTGTTTCCTTTTGTTCTTGCTTCCAAATTCGAAAACACCAAAAATATTTGCTGTTCTTCTTTGGTTTTGTAAAGTTCTTTATGAGTTCAATGGTCTTCGGTGGCTGGAGCGTGGCTTTCATTCCATATTATTCAAGCTACACAAGTGAAAAGGCAATAATGACGATCTACGACAATCCGACTGTGGTGAGAGGCTGGTATGAACTCTATTTGTTTTCATTTTTGTACATATACTCATCCATGTGAGCATGCTTAGTTGGTTCATGTGAGGTATATGTCATTTAAGAAAGTCTAGTAGTTCATGATCTCTCATGATTAGCTCCAATTTATTAATATGAGTAGCATGTCATAAATATTTGCTTGCATTGCTTTATTCATAGATAGGTATGACATTGTGGTATCCTCCTTTGAATAATTCTCTTGAATCAACTTGGCACATGCTCACGCATGCATATGACTGAACAAAATGTCAATTAAGCCTCGATGATTTACTTTACCTCAGAGTTCTTGTATCACTTTTATGCCTCCGTTAATTTATTTTGTCGCAAGCATGATTATGACAGTTACTGCTCTCTTGATTGTCGCTTCCCAGTCTATTGCTAGCCTTCACTTGTACTGAGCGGGAACGCTGCTCGTGCTTCCAAACACATGAAAACCAAGTTATTCCAGAGCGTCCACCATAAATACCTATGCATGGCATTTCAAACCATTCCAAGTAAATTCTCATGTGCTACCTTTAAACCTTCAAAATGCTTCTCAATTTGTGTCAATGTTTTATAGCTCATGAGGAAGTATGTGGTGTTTATCTTTCAATCTTGTCATTTACTCTTGACGGACTTTCACAATGGACTAGTGGCACATCCGCTTATCCAATAATTTTGCAAAAAGAGCCGGCAACGGGGTTCCCAGCCCCAATTAATCAACTTTCATTAATAATTCTCTTCACATGTTTTGCCCTGATTTATCAGTAACCAACTTAAATTGCAAATAGACACTCCTCCATGGTATGTGATTGATGGAAGGCACCCGAGGATTCGGTTAGCCATGGCTTGTGTGAGCAAAGGTTGGGTGGAGTGTCACCCATAGTGTAACTAAAATACGTGTGTAAACAAAAGAGAAGAGGGATGATTTACCTTGCTGGTAGAAATAACGTCCTTCATGGGAGCCGCTCTTGAAAGTCTGGTTGACGAGGTAGTTAGAGTACCCATTATCATTCGTTGACAACAACAAACACCTCTCAAAATAATTTTACTCCTGTTTTACAAATGAAAAGCTCTAGCACATGTTAATCCCTGCTTCCCTCTCGCGAAGGGTCAATCTTTTACTTTTACATTGAGTCTCCATCCTTTCTTTGAGCACTTTCTTGAGAGCACAACTGTCATTCTTAGTATAATATGCTTGTCCCAAAATGTGATTAACTGTGGTATAACTTTGATGCTTTTATCTTTGATAATCTCTATTTCCAGTCTTCTCATGAACCTCAAAGGTGCCCAAACATTTATGTTTTGCTGTACAATTACGGGCAAGCGAGATACCACTTTATCATATCATTCTATGAACATTGCAATCCTGCTGATAGACATGATTCATGATGCTCATTATTAGTTTGTTGGTACCTTTGCCATGATTGACATAGCTATTAGATGATTTTATTTGCATGTATCTTATTATGAACTGCTTAAGTACTTGCCATATCATGAGAATATTTACATCATATGAACAAATGTGTTCGTGAAAGTTCTTTTATCGCACTCAGCTTGTCAACCGAATTGCTTGAGGACAAGCAATAAGCTAAGCTTGGGGGGAGTTGATACGTCCAAAATGTATCTACTTTCCCGAACACTTTTGCTATTGTTTTGCCTCTAATTTGTGTATTTTGGATGCAACTAACACGGACTAACGCTGTTTTCAGCAGAATTGCTCTGGTGTCTCGTTTTTGTGCAGAAATCCAACTTTCAGGAAAATCCTCGGAATTTATGCGAAAGGTCCTATTTTTCCGGAAGATTGACGGAGCCGTAAGGGCAAGCCGGTGGAGGCCCGAGGGCCCCACACACTAGGCCGGCGCGGCCCAGGAGGGGGCGCGCGGCCCTAGTGTGTGGCCCCCTCGGCTGGCCTCCGACGCCCTCCTTCGGACTACTTAATGCCTTCGACCTAAAAACGCACGGGGGTTAGTCGAAATCGCTAGAAACCATCCAGTACGCCGCCACCGTCGCGAAACTCCATCTCGGGACCAGAAACTCCGTTCTGGCACTCCGCCGGGACGGGGAATTGGAGGAGATCATCGCCATCATCACCACCGACGCCTCTCCATCGACCAGCCATGTTTCCCCCATCCATGTGCGAGTAATTCCCCCGCTGTAGGCTGAAGGGGATGGTAGGGATTGGATGAGATTGGTCATGTAATAGCATAAGATTGTTAGGGCATAGTGCCTAGTGTCCGTAATTGGTACTTTTATGATATTGTTGCAACTTGTTATGCTTAATGCTTGTCACTAGGGCCCGAGTGCCATGATTTCAGATCTGAACATGTTATCGATTCATGATGATATTCATTGCTTTATGATCTGACCTGCAAGTTGTATATACGTATTGCTGTCCGAAACCCGAGGCCCCAAAGTGACAGAAATTGGGACAACCGGAGGGGAAGGCGGTGATATGAGGATCACATGTGTTCACGGAGTGTTAATGCTTTGCTCCGGTGCTCTATTAAAAGGAGCACCTTAATTTCCAGTAGATTCCCTAGAGGCCCGGCTGCCACCGGCTGGTAGGACAAAAGATGTTGTGCAAGTTTCTCATTGCGAGCACGTACGACTATATATGGAACACATGCCTATTGATTGATTAGTACTTGGATACCGTTTTATTATTATCCGCAAATGCCCTGCTTTGATTGTTACATGAGTTTCTCTCATCCATGCAACGCCCGTTCATCCATCCCCGTGCCTACGATTATTTTAATCATCGTCTGTTATTTCACTACTACTACCTGCTATAAAACCGTTACTATCGATAAACTCTTGCGAGCAAGTTCTGTTTCCAGGTGCAGCTGAATTGACAACTCCGCTGTTAAGGCTTTCAAGTATTCTTTGTCTCCCCTTGTGTCGAATCAATAAATTGGGTTTTACTTCCCTCGAAGACTGTTGCGATCCCCTATACTTGTTGGTCATCAGTGATTCAAAGACATGGTAAAGATAATGACTAAACAACTGAATCATATAGCAAAGACTTTTCATGAATAGTACTTTCAAGACAAGCATCAAAAAGTCTTGCATAAATGTTAACTCATAAAGCAATAGATTCTTAATAGAAGGTTTTGAAACAACACAAAGGAAGATATAAGTTTCAGCAGTTGCTTTCAACTTTCAACATGTATATCTCATGGATAAATTGTCAACACAAAGTAATATGATGAGTGCAAATAAGAAAGTATGTAAGAATCAATGCACACAGTTGACACAAGTGTTTGCTTCTAAGATAGAAAGACACTAGTAGGAAAACCCTTATAGGCGATGCTTAGTTCTGTGGCGCACCGTTTAAAATGCGCCACAGAAAGTTATTTTGTGGCGCACCAGACACGGTGCGCCACAGAAATAGCTTAATTTTGTGGCGCACCAGGGATCCATGCGCCACAGAAATTTGGTGGGGCCAACCCCAATCATTGATTTCACTATTTCTGTGGCGCACAGGATCACGTGCGCCACAGAAATAAGACATTCTGTGGCGCACTGGCCTGGTGCGCCACTGAATTAAGACTTTCTGTGGCGCATTGTTCCTGGTGCGCCACTGAACTAAGACTTTCTGTGGCGCACGTGGGATGGTGCGCCACAGAAAGCCTTATTTCTGTGGCGCACATGAGTTCCATGCAACTCCACCCCCCCCCCCCCGTGGATCGCCTTTTTAACCTCTGTAAAAAATAAAAAAAATAGATAAAAATTGCAAAAAATAAAATCCTTCGAGATTCCCATGTATTATGTCATCTAGCACCACTAAAATTTAACAAACATGAATTTTGACTTTTTTTGCTAAATTGCGTGGGAAAATCATCAAACTGGATTTCTGGTTGCATACGAACTCGAAAAAAAACGCATAATACATCCGAATTCACCAGGGCTTGCCCGGTTGGACAATTTTTAGAATCTCAAAATTCCAAAAGAGTAAAAAGTTACGGCCAGTTAAAGATTTTTTGCTGCAAAATAGAAAAAAGAAAAAAAAATTCTGTGGCGCACCAAGTGCCCGTGCGCCTACGTAATTAACGTCCAAATTTGAAATTTCCGGCGCCCACTTCTCCTTCTCCTCCATTTCTCCCCTTCTCCACTTCTCCCCTTCTCCACTTCTCCTCTTCTCCTCCTCTCCTCCTCTCTTCCTCTCCTCCACTTCTCCACTTCTCCCCTTCTCCTCCTCTCCTCTTCTCTTCCTCTCCTCCACTTCTCCACTTCTCCTCTCTCCTCTCCTACTCCGGCGACCAACTCCGGCGACCAACAACTCCGGCGAACTACTCCGGCGAACTACTCCGGCGACCTACTACGGCGACCACGACCAACACCTCCTCCGGCGACCACCTCCTCCTCTACCACCACCACCACCACCACCACCACCACCTCCTCCTCCTCCTCCGGCGACCACCTCCTCCTCTACCACCACCACCACCTCCTCCTCCTCCTCCTCCTCCTCCTCTACCACCACCACCACCACCACCACCTCCACCTCCACCTCCTCCTATTCCACCACCACCACCTCCTCCGGCCGGCCTCATCCTCCACCCACCCACCCACCCCACCCACCTCCGGCGACCTTCCAGAAAAATTTTAAAAACATTCGGCGGCCCCAGATCTAGATCTAGATCTAGATCTCGCCGCCACTTTTTTGAAATTTAAAAAAAAAATTCCGTGGCGCACCGGCGGTGGTGCGCCACGAAATAAGACTTCTCGTTTCGTGGCGCACCATCGTCCGGTGCGCCACGTAAATAAGCTTTACGTGGCGCATTGGCTGGTGCGCCACAGAATCCTTATTTTTGTGGCGAGAATTCTGTGGCGCACCACCCATGCGCCACAGAATGTGTTTTTGGTGCGCCACTGATGAGGCTTTTCCTACTAGTGAGAAGTAGGTAAAATGACTCAACATAGAGTAAAAGAAAGGCCCTTCGCAGAGGGAAGCAGGATTACTCATGTGCTAGAGCTTTTTATTTTGAAAACATGGAAACAATTTTTTCAACGGTAGTAATAATTCATTTGTGTTATGCATAAAACCTCCTATAAGTTGCAAGCCTCTTGCATCGAATACTAATAGTGCTCGCACCTTGTCCTAATTAGCTCGGATTTCCATGGATTATCATTGCATATGTTTCAACCAAGTGTCACAAAGGGGTACCTCTATGCCACCTGTACAAAGGTCCAAGGAGATAAATCGCATTTGATTTCTCGATTTTGATAGATCTCAACTTGAGGACATCCATACCGGGACAACATAGAAAACAGATAATGGACTCATCGTTTATGCTTTAAGCATTCAACAACAGATAATATTCTCATAAGAGATTTGAGGATTAATGTCCAAGCTGAAACTTCCACCATGATACATGGCTTTGGTTGGCAGCCCAATGTTCTTCTCTACCAATATGCATACTCAAACCATTCAACTCATGGCAAATCTCCCTTACTTCAGACAAGACGAACATGCATAGCAACTCACATGATATTCAACAAAGGTGTAACAGGTTGATGGCGTCCCCAAAAACATGGTTACCGCTCAACAAGCAACTTATAAAAACTAAGATACATAAGAGACATATTCATCACCACAATAGTTTTAGGGCTACTTTCCCATGAGCTATATATTGCAAAGACAATGAATGCAATTTTTAAAGGTAGCACGCAAGCAATTTACTTTGGAATGGCAGAAAAATACCACATAGTAGGTAGTTATGGTGGACACAAATGGCATAAGTTTTGGCTCAAGGTTTTGGATGCACAAGAAGCATTCCCTCTCAGTACAAGGCTTTGGCTAGCAAGGTTGTTTGAAGCAAACACAAGTATGAACCGGTACAGCAAAACTTTCATAAGAACATATTGCAAGCATTATAAGACTCTACACTGTCTTCCTTGTTGTTCAAACACTTTACCAGAAAATATCTAGACTTTAGAGAGACCAATCATGCAAACCAAATTTCAACAAGCTCTACGGTAGTTCTCCACTAATAGGTTTAAACTACATGATGCAAGAGCTTAAACATGATCTATTTGAGAGCTCAAAACAATTGCCAAGTATCAAATTATTCAAGACCATATACCAATTACCACATGAAGCATTTTCTGTTTCCAACCAAATAGCAATGAATGAAGCGGCTTTCAACCTTCGCCATGAACATTAAAAGTAAAACTAAGAACACCAGTGTTCAATATGAAAAAGCGGAGTGTGTCTTTCTCCCACACAAGGAATGCTAGGATCCGAATTTATTCAAACACAAACAAAAATAAAAAAACACACAGACGCTCCAAGTAAAGCAGATAAGATGTGACGGAATAAAAATATAGTTTCACTAGAGGTGACCTGATAAGTGGTTGATGAAGAAGGGGATGCCTTGGGCATCCCCAAGCTTAGACTTTTCACTCTTCTTGATCATATTATATCATCCTTCTCTCTTGATCCTTGAAAACTTCCTCCACACCAAACTCAAAACAATCTCATTAGAGAGTTAGTGCATAATCAAAAATTCACATGTTCAGAGAGGACACAATCATTTCCAACACTTCTGGACATTACCCAAGGCTACTGAAATTTAATGGAGCAAAGAAATCCACTCAAACACAGTAAAAGAGGCAATGTGAAATAAAAGGTAGAATCTGTCAAAACAGAACAGTCCGTACATACGAATTTTTTCGTGGCACTTAACATGCTCAGATGAAGAAGCTCAAATTGAATGAAAGTTGCGTACATATCTGAGGATTACTCATGAAGTTTTGCAGATTTTTTAGACTCTCCTACAGAGAGATCAACTCAAATTCGTGACAGCTAAAAATCTGTTTCTGCGCAGAAATCCAAATCTAGTATCATCTCTCTATCAAAGAGTTTACTTGGCACAACAATGCAATAAAGTAAAGATACAAAGGTATTGCTACAGTAGTAACAAGCACCTCGACTCAAATATAAAACAAAAATTGCAGAAATAAAATAATGGGTTGTCTCCCATAAGCGCTTTTCTTTAACGCCTTTCAGCTAGGCGCAGAAAGTGTAAATCAAGTAACATCAAGAGAAGAAGCATCAACATCATAATTTGTTCTAATAATAGAATCAAAAGGCAACTTCATTCTCTTTCTAGGGAAGTGTTCCATACCTTTCTTAAGAGGGAATTGGTATTTAATATTTCCTTCTTTCATATCAATAATAGCACCAACAGTTCGAAAAAGGGTCTTCCCAAAATAATAGGACAAGATGCATTGCATTCAATATCCAAGACAACAAAATCAACGGGGACAAGATTATTGTTAACCGTAATGTGAACATTGTAAATCCTCCCCAAAGGTTTCTTTATAGAATTATTCGCAAGATTAACATCCAAATAACAATATTTCAATGGTGGCAAGTCAAGCATATCATAGAGTTTCTTAGGCATAACAGAAATACTTGCACCAAGATCACATAAAGCATTACAATCAAAATCATTGACCTTCATTTTAATGATGGGCTCCCAACCATCTTCTAACTTTCTAGGAATAGAAGCTTCAAGTTTTAATTCCTCTTCTCTAGCTTTAATGAGAGCATTTGTAATATGGTTTGTAAAGGCCAAGTTTATAGCACTAGCATTAGGACTTCTAGCAAGTTTTTGCAAGAACTTAATAACTTCAGAGATATGACAATTATCAAAATCAAAACCTTTATGATCTAAAGCAATGGGATCATTGTCCCCGATACTCTGAAAAATTTCATCACTTTTATCACAAACAGTTTCAGCAGTTTCAGGCAATTTTGCATGCTTTGTAGTAGAATTAGAAACATTGCCAACACCAATTATTTTACCATTGATAGTAGGAGGTTTAGCAACATGTGAAGCATCAACATTACTCGTGGTGGTAATAGTCCAAACTTTAGCTACCTTATTTTCTTTAGCAAGTTTTTCTTCTCTTTCCCACCTAGCATGCAATTCAGCCATCATTCTAATATTGTCATTAATTCGAACTTGTATAGCGTTTGATGTAGCAAATGACTTAATATCTTTAGTTTCATTAGGCATAACTTTCAGTTTTAAAAGATCAACATCAGCAGCAAGACTATCAACCTTAGAAGCAAGAACATCAATTTTACCAGCTTTTCCTCAACAGATTTGTTAAAAGCAGTTTGTGTACTAATAAATTCTTTAAGCATGACTTCAAGACCAGAGGGTACACTCCTACTATTGTTGTAGGAATTACCATAACCATTACCATTATTAGAAGGATATGGCCTATAGTTGTTGTTACCAATATTATTCTTATAAGCATTGTTGTTGAAATTACTATTTTTAATGAAGTTCACATCAACATGCTCTTCTTGAGCAACCAATGAAGCTAAAGGAACATTATTAGGATCAACATTAGATCTACCATTAACAAGCATAGGCATAATAACATCGATCTTATCACTCAAGGAGGAGGTTTCTTCAACAGAATTTACCTTCTTACCTTGTGGAGTCCTTTCAGTGTGCCATTCAGAGTAGTTGATCATCATATCATCAAGAAGCTTTGTTGCAGCACCCAAAGTGATGGACATAAAAGTACCTCCAGCAGCTGAATCCAATAGGTTCCTTGAAGAAAAATTTAGTCCTGCATAAAAGGTTTGGATGATCATCCAAGTAGTTAGTCCATGGGTAGGGCAATTCTTTACCAAAGATTTCATTCTTTCCCATGCTTGGGCAACATGTTCATTATCCAATTGCTTAAAATTCATAATGCTACTTCTCAAAGATATAATTTTAGCAGGAGGATAATATCTTCCAATGAAAGCATCTTTACATTTAGTCCATGAATCAATACTATTCTTAGGCAAAGATAGCAACCAATCTTTAGCTCTTCCTCTTAAGGAGAAAGGAAACAATTTCAGTTGTATAATGTCCCCATCTACATCCTTATACTTTTGCATTTCACAAAGTTCAACAAAATTATTAAGATGGGCAGCGGCATCATCAGTACTAACACCAGAAAATTACTCTCTCATAACAAGATTTAGTAAAGCAGGTTTAATTTCATAAAATTCTGCTGTAGTAGCAGGTGGAGCAATATGAGTGCATATGAAATCATTATTATTTGTGCTAGTGAAGTCACACAACTTAGTGTTCTCAAGAGTATTCATTTTAACAATAATAAAAATAAGTAAGCAAACTAAATTAAGTAAAGTAAAACAAGTAACTAATTTTTGTGTGTTTTTTATATAAAGAAAGCAAACAAGACAGAAAATAAAATAAAATAAAGCAAGACAATAAACAAAGTAAAGAGATTGGATGTGAGAGACTCCCCTTGCAGCGTGTATTTATCTCCCCGGCAACGGCGCCAGAAAACAATCTTGATGACGCGTGAAGCACACGCCCGTTGGGAACCCTAAGAGGAAGGTGTGATGCGTACATCAGCAAGTTTTCCCTCCGTAAGAAACCAAGGTTATCGAACCAGTAGGAGATGAAGGCCACGTGAAGGTTGTTGGTGAAGGAGTGTAGTGCGGCGCAACACCAGGGATTCCGGCGCCAACGTGGAACCTGCACAAAACAATTAAGATACTTTGCCCCAACTTAACAGTGAGGTTGTCAATCTGACCGGCTTGCTGTAAACAAAGGATTAAACGTATGGTGGGGAGAATCATGTTTTCTTGCAAAGAACAACAGAGAACAATGATTGCAGTAGATTGTATTTCAGATGTAAAAGAATGGACCGGGGTCCATAGTTCACTAGTGGTGTCTCTCCAATAAGATAAATAACATGTTGGGTGAACAAATTACAGTTGGGCAATTGACAAATAGAGAGGGCATAACAATGCACATACATATCATGATGACTACTATGAGATTTACTTAGGGCATTACGACAAAGAACATAGACCGCTATCCAGCATGCATCTATGCCTAAAAAGTCCACCTTCGGGTTAGCATCCGCACCCCTTCCAGTATTAAGTTGCAAACAACAGACAATTTCATTAAGTACTGTGCGTAATGTAAATAATACAAATATCCTTAGACAAAGCATTGATGTTTTATCCCTAGTGGAAACAACACATCCATAACCTTAGGGGTTGCTGTCACTCCCCCAGATTCAATGGAGACATGAACCCACTATCTAGCATAAATACTCCCTCTTGGAGTTAGAAGTATCAACTTGGCCAGAGCCTCTACTAGCAACGAAGAGCATGCAAGATCAATAAACAACAAATATACGATAGATCGATAATCAACTTGACATAGTATTCCATATTCATCGGATTCCAACAAACACAACATGTAGCATTACAAATAGATGATCTTATCATGATAGGCAGCTCACAAGATCTAAACATGATAGCACAAGAGGAAAAGACAACCATCTAGCTAATGCTATGAACCCATAGTCCAAGGAATGAACTACTCACGCATCAGTCCGGAGGCGGTCATGGTGATGTAGAGCCCTCCGGTGATGATTCCCTTCTCCGGCAGGGTGCCGGAGGTGATCTTCAGAAACCCCCGAGAGGGGGTTCACGGCGGCGGCATCTCAGTAACTTTTCTCGTATCGTGGCTCTCGGTACTAGGGTTTTCGCGACGGAGAGATTATATAGGCGAAGGGGCAGAGTCGGGGGACGCTCGAGGGGCCCACCCCATAAGGCGACGCGGCCAGGGGTGGGGTCGCGCCCCCCTATGATGTGGCCGCCTCGTCGCCCCTCTCCGTCTCCTCTTCGGTGTTCTGGAAGGCTCCGTGGAAAATAAGACCGTGGGCTTTTGTTTTGTCCAATTCCGAGAATATTTCCTGTGTAGGATTTCTGAAACCAAAAACAGCAGAAAACAGGAACTGGCGCTTCGGCATCTTGTTAATAGGTTAGTACCGGAAAATTCATCAAAATGATATAATGTATATATAAAACATGTGAGTATTGTCATAAAACTAGCATGGAACATAAGAAATTATAGATACGTTTGAGACGTATCTGTAATGCCCTAAGTAAATCTCATAGTAGTCATCATGATATTTATGTGCATTGTTATGCCCTCTCTATTTGTCAATTTCCCAACTATAATTTGTTCACCCAACATGTTATTTATCTTATTGGAGAGACACCACTAGTGAACTGTGGACCCCTGTCCATTCTTTTACATCTGAAATACAATCTACTGCAATCATTGTTCTCTTTTGTTTTCTGCAAGCAAATATCATTCTCCACACCATACGTTTAATCCTTTGTTTTCAGCAAGCCGGTGAGATTGACAACCTCACTGTTGAGTTGGGCCAAAGTATTTTGATTGTGTTGTGCAGGTTCCACGTTGGCGCCGGAATCCCTGGTGTTGCGCCCCACTACACTCCTTCACCAACAACCTTCACGTGGCTTTCATCTCCTGCTGGTTCGATAACCTTGGTTTCTTACTGAGGGAAAACTCGCTGTTGTACTCATCATACCTTCCTCTTGGGGTTCCCAATGGACATGTGCTTTACCGTCACAAGCAATGAACGACATCCGGAATGGTTTCAAGGTCGTGCCAGCTACGCTCTTACCAAAGAAGAGAAGGTCATCTTTTCTGAATGCCTGAGTAGTATGAAGGTCCCGTCTGGATTCTCGTCGAATATAAAGGGAATAATAAACATGGTGGACAAAAAGTTCCAAAACCTGAAGTCTCACGACTGCCACGTGATTATGACGCAATTGCTTCCGATTGCTTTGAGGGGGCTCCTACCGGAAAATGTTCGAGCAACCATTGTGAAGCTATGTGCATTCCTCAATGCAATCTCTCAGAAGGTAATCAATCCAAAAGATCTACCATGGTTACAGAACGATGTGGTCCAATGTCTTGTCAGTTTCGAGTTGGTGTTCCGGCCATCCTTCTTCAATATTATGACGCACCTCCTGGTTCACCTAGTCGAAGAGATTTCCATCCTCGGTCCTGTATTTCTACACAATATGTTCCCCTTTGAGAGGTTCATGGGAGTATTAAAGTAATATGTTCGTAACCGTGCTAGGCCAGAAGGAAGCATCGCCAAGGGCTATGGAAATGAGGAGGTAATTGAGTTTTGTGTTGACTTTGTTCCTAACCTTAAGCCGATTGGTCTTCCTCGATCGCGGGACGAGGGGAGACTAAGTGGAAAAGGAACGATCGGAAGGAAATCAACGATATGTATGGATGGCCATTCTATGACTGAAGCACACCACATAGTTCTGACCAATTCCAGCTTGGTGGCTCCGTACTTTGAGAAACACAAGAATATTTTACGCTCAGACAACCCGGGGAAACCTGAATCCTGGATTAGAAAGGCCCACATGGAGACTTTCGGCAGTTGGTTGAGAAAACATTTAATGAATGACAATGATGTTGGAGATCAGATGTACATCTTGGCCAAGACACCATCTTCGACTATAACGACTTTCCAAGGGTATGAGATAAATGAGAATACATTTTACACGATCGCCCAAGATAAAAAGAGCACCAACCAAAACAGTGGTGTACGCTTTGATGCAGCAACCGAGAATGGGAAAAAGGTCACATATTATGGTTACATAGAGGAGATATGGGAACTTGACTATGGACCCTCCTTTAAGGTCCCTTTGTGTAACATCCCAAAAAAAAATTCAAAACAAAGAAAATGGATTTCCCTATTTCCAAATTTTGGAACCAACAAAAACTTTTATTAAATTAAGTTTGATACATAGTGATCATGCTTATATGTTGTGATATTGCCATGATTGTTTGTTGAAGTATTTTGAAATGATCTTAAACCCTAAACCCTATCCTTTTCACCATCCAAGTTAAAACAAAATAAAAAGAAATTAAATAAGAAAAGGGCCCATGTGCCTATGGCTATTTTTGGTAAACTTTTACCTAGGCTTTTCTACCTTGATTAGATGTTTTGAAAACATCAACAAACCTAACCTAGTACTTATCAACTAAATCAAGTGAGAAACAAAAATAAAATAAAACATGTGCATAGAGGCATATGTGGCACATAGCCATATTACCAAATCTTGCCCTATGACCTCATACTCTACCCAAATGGTTTGAAACCATCTCTAAACCTAATCTAACCCTAAATGGACCCTAGACCATGCCCAAGTAAAGCAAGAGGAATAAAATAGAAGAATAAGGAAAATTGGAATATCACCTCTTATGTGTTTTCGGCCATTTTTGAAAATCTTTGAACTAGGCCTTTTGGAATTGTTTCACTGGTTTGGAAATGTTCCTAAACTAATAAGAATCACTTTTGACTCAAGAAAAACCAAATCAAATAAAGAGAAAATCAAAAACCAAGTCACATATGATAATGGTCATATGTGACACTTTTAACATCTTACCCACTTTGAGCCCTTGTATTAAGAGTTTTCCAAACTAAACTTGCTCAAACCTTTGCACCTCATCCAAGACCTCATGAAAGTGAAGAAATTTGGTAAAGCACACCCCTGCAAATTCTTTCTCAAATTTAAATTATCATCAAGCAAAGTAGGGACATCAAATCAGATTCTAGATGGTGCCCTTTTTGAAATTTCACAAACCAACTACATTCTTCACACCACCACCACCATTATGTCTCAAATATTATTTGAATCACTTGCACCAAAAAGAATTGCAAAATTCAAAAATTTATTTCTTTCGGCCATATCATCAAACACCTTGTGTGCAACAATTCACCAACTCCACACATGCCTTTACCCATCAGATTTTTGACTAAACCAGCCCCACTCTGAGCCTCATTGACCTCTCCCTACACCTCTGCATCAAAACAAAACCCTAGTACCTCAGTACAAGGAGTGACATGATCAAAAACATGACCATGCCACTCAAATGGACATCACCATGCCATCATCAAGTACATTCACCCCTGGTCCCTATCATCATGTCCATTAACTCTCCCTCAATCCCACACATTTGCTGGTACGAGCCCTGGGTCGAGGAGACGTCGACACTGGCCAGGGACCGACGTGCCCAGACGCGCCCACGACGCCCAGGACACGCCAGCGCGCGCACAAGGACGCCCTGGACGCGCCAGGACATCTCGTCGCCCCGACGATTCCGTCCTCCTCTCGACCTCTCCCTTCACCAACCTGCTCACCTCGACGTCAGCAACCTCCTGGACATCGTCATTGGTCCGCCCGTGCCATGTAGACGACGACGCCGTCGACGCACTACGCCGCGGTACTGCAAGGTCGCACGGCGATGACGACCGTCTCATTCCACCCCCGTCCTCGCTGTGACACGCGTTGGGACCGCCATGACGCCAGGAACAGCGCTGCACCCTCGCCACGCCCCTCCGTCACCGAGGCGTCGCATCCGTCCTCGCCATAGCCGTGCGCCCGCAGCACCCCTCCACCCTATAAATACCGGCGCCCCCTGGACAAGTTCTTCACACCATCGCACTCCCCTCTCTCTTCTCAACCTCCTCGTCCACTCGCCGCTCCACATTAGCCGCCAGAGCTGCCGAATTACCCGCCGGACTCCGCGGAACCGCCGCAGGTCAAGCCAACGAATTCGTCCACCTCCGCCGCTCCCACGACCACCGTTCACCTCGCCGTCGTCGACAACGTCGCCTCGCGCCAACGCCGCCGCTCGCCGGACCCTGGTTAGCTCTCCCACCCCCTAGCCTCGCCGTGCCAGAAGCTCCTTCTCGCCGGAGACGACGACACTCGTGCACCGTCGATCTCACTTCTAATCCAACGATCCACATCGAAACATACCGCTTCGGGTTTTACAGCTCGCTGACAGGTGGGGCCCTCACTGTCAGGCAGCCCACGGCGCACTGGCGCGTAGTTGGGCTGGCCCAGTTCTTTTCCCCTCTCACTGGCCCAATTCTTTTCCCGCCGAGCCCGTTAATTCAAATCTGGTTTAATTCATTGAATTCAAATTCTTTACAGATGATTTGTTCAAAATCAAATAACTTCAAATCTATTGAACCAAATTTGACAAATTTTATATATTTAGAAAGCTCATGAAAGGATCCATCCAACACAATTGGATTCAAATCAAAATATGTTGTAGAACTTGAATAGTAAAAATAACAAGACATAGAGTTTTCAGAATATACAAACAAATTTATAAAATCAACCATAATGAGTTTTGAGATGATTCAAATTCTCATAATTCAAATTTCAAGCACTCTAATTGTTTATGCAAAAATATGATATGGGTACTGTATATGATCATGGGCTAGAGCAAAATATTGGCTATGTAGTCAAATTCTAGCCCATTTAAACTATTTCAAATTTAAGAATTCAAATCTATGAGGTGTAGCACCTCATTTAAATCATCTTCCCAAGTGTTATAAAGTAATGTGATGACCCTTGTTGCTTGGTCTCATATTTGCTCACTTGGGGATATTAAATCAAATAGGATTTAAATTGCATGAGGTATAGAACCTCATTTAAATCATGTTTCTCAAATGATAAGTGTGAAGTGTTGACCTTGGTCAACATGTGACCATACATTGTTATTTGAGGAGATTAAATCTTAACAAGATTCAATGAGAGGAAATTATTTCTCCAAACTAAAGAGAAACCCTAATCGACATTTCAGTGAGAGGAAATTATTTTCCTAACACTAAGAAGAAAACCCTAGCTTAATATGGAGTAATGTTAGGTGATGATACTAGATCATCTTGATTGAGCCATTAAGGCTACTTAGGCTCATTAAGTATTGATTGGTGTTTTTATCCTCGTATTCGTTTATAGACGCTAGTACTGGAGACTATCAAGAGGAGGAGGTCTTCTACCAAGAGGAAGAAGAAGAGAACTTTGATCACTACACCAATCAAGGCAAGCTAGACTATTGGAAGCTAATATTCTTGCAAGATACCTAAAGTGCAAAGCTCTACAAGAGCAAGGCACCATTACACATTACTTTATGCTTAATGATCCTATCCCAAGTTTTTACCTTACAAGTTTTTGATTATCAAAGTTTATTTTTTGGATTCATGATTCACTTGGTTTAGTTATGGAGTAGTACAAGAGCATCACACTTAGCCTAGAAAGCTATAAGCTAGTTAGCACCCCTCATGACTAGTTGCTAGTGCTAAAATTAAAAAGAAGTACTCTGGATGGGAACTTGTGAAAACCAATGACTTTGAAAACCTTGGAATGATGAGTCATTCTATTGAAAGATTTTTGAAGGTGAATATGACTTGGTGAATTTTACCAAAAACTGATGGTTGGGTTCAGATGCGATACCATTCCAATTCTTAAAGACTCCCCACAATACCTGAATATGGGTAAGGCTTAACTGGAAACTTATGTATTTTAGTATGGGTTCCCTCTGAACAAGCGTCATAGGGGTTATGCCGAGGCTGCCTCCATGGAAAGTGAAATGACGTGAAATGAGGTGAATGTCCTACCCAAGCCCTGTGCAGTTCCCGGGTTGGCAGTTTGCTCTCACCGGGAGGCCAAGCTCATGGGGAGAGGTGCTTATACTAGGGTATGTAAATGAAAGGTTATGATTGGTAGTTCGCGCACTGAGTGCGATAAATCAGGGCTAGTTACCCCTGACGGACTATAGCAATTATTGTGGCACAAGTGTACGACCTCTGCAGAGTTTAAACTATTCGAATAGCCGCGTCCGCGGTCATGGACAGTTGGAAAGGCCATACTATTCTGTCATCAGAACTTTTCCAAAAATATGAATGGTGACTTGAGTTTGAACGGTGACTTTGACTTTGAATCACAACAAGAGTTGTGGGAATGACACTATTGCTCCCACTTGAGTTAAGTTAGGCAAATGAGGAGTCTCTGTTTATTAAATGCTTACGAAATAAAACTGGCTTTATGCAAATGAACTTAGAGCTTAGCACCCCCTTATCATAGTTGCTAGTACTTACATTAGTATTAGTTTGCGAGTACTTTAAAGTACTCACGGCTGTGTCCCTGGCTATTCACTGTGAAGATGAGCCCCAGTACCAGGATGAAGGACAGCAGGACCTATGACAACTAGGACTACTCCTGACGTCAACAGTTGCCTGTGGAACAGATGGACCTCTACTACGTATTTCCGCGATGTGTTATGTAATTGATCATTAGATCAAGTGTTGTAATGAGACTGGATCATGTGATCCTTTTTGTTGTAAGACTATTATGATGTTGTAATGAATGATGTTCTGTGATATCAATCTATTATGTCTCGCAAAAAACAATATTCCTGGGATTGCGATGAATGGCATAATAGGCATCTGGACTTAAAAATCCGGGTGTTGACAAGTTGGTATCAGAGCCATTGTTTGACCTTAGGAGACCCTAGTTAGAATGGACGTCTGAAAAACTTAATTTCAAAACAAAGGAAGTGAATATTTATGAAAACTTATTCTCCCTCTTATCCTTAAGATCTTTTCAAAATGAGAAAACCATGCTCTACTTTTCCTTGTAATCCTACATAAAATTTTGCACACTTGACCACTTCTCTAACTTACTCATCCTAACTCTTCACAGATGGAGTACAACTGTGAGTCCTATCAGCTTGGCCACGGAGGAAACCTAATGTTCGAGAAGGATTTGAAGCAACTAGTTGAATATCTAGGACGCCCGTATCCCGAGTTCTTCGGAATACCCCTCAATAATCACTCAGGAGGACAACCTCGGTGGGAAGTTAATGCAGATATGAGAGGAAAGCTTGGAGCCCCAATATGGGAAACCATCTGGTTTTCTGTAACGGGAAACACTTGGAAGAAAGGAATAGTCAAAGCCATGCAAGAAGCAATTGCCCGTCTGTGCGGACAGAATGTGAACAAGCTCAAGAACACTCGCTTCATTTACTACCCAAGACACGACCCCATGGGAAGGCCAATAACCATGCCACCGCACCCGGAGATGAAACACTATGTGGCATACCTGGATTTCATGTTGTACAAGACCCGTAAGGAGTTGGACAACGCTCGCACCTTTCGTCAAGCACATTATCCATGAGGATGAAGAAACCACCATGAAGAGTAGTATCACTAAATCACTGGAGTAGGTGTGAGTTTGTATTAGGATCCCCTTGTATCGTAGAACGAATGAATGGTTCTTCAAACCAACGGTGTGTTAGATTTGTAATGTGTGATGCTTGGTATGAATGAAAAAGTGTTGTTGGTTTTTACCCCCGCAACACTACTCAAGTTTTCAAGTTATGAACTTTTTAAACTTTAACCAAACAAACCATAGAAATTTCCCTCTTATCTTATCATCTATCTCAATGTTCAGATGGCCCCACCAACCCGCAGCACCAACCAGGATGCAATGATGCAGATGCTGCAGATGATGATGGCAGACCGAGAAGCTGAGAGAGCTGAACGACAAGCCAATATTGCTGCACTGCAACAGATAGCTCAGAACAATCAAGGCCATGGAAACCATGATCACCCTGGATCGAAGCTGAAGAACTTTCAGAACGCCAACCCTCCATTGTTCAGCAAGACAGAAGAGCCCCTAGATGCAGATGACTGGCTCCAGAAAATGGAGAACAACCTAGAAGTTGCGGGAGTAGAAGCCATAGAAAAAGTACTGTTCGCTACCCACTACCTGTCAGGACCTGCAAGAGCCTGGTGGAAAGTGCCCGTGCAATGAATGCGGGACAAATGATGTCTTGGGAAGACTTCAAACTCAAGTTCAGCAAATACCATGTGCCCCAAGGACTGATCAAGAAGATGAGAGACGAGTTTCGCGAACTCAAGCAAGGAAGGATGTCCGTGGTGGAATACCGCGACAGGTTTCTTACTCTGTCAAGGTACGCCCCGGATGAGACCGGCACCAATGAGAAGAGGAAGGAGAGATTTCTGAACGGACTACACGATGAGATGCAAACTGTGTTGATGAACATTTCGTTCGCTTACTTGGAAGCCCTAGTGGACTCATCCATACAGATGGAAGGGAAGCTTCACCAAGCCAACAAGAACCGCAAGAGAAGAATGATGAACCAGAATGGACCCCACCATACACAGAAGTACCGCAACAATTCATCTGGAGGATTTACCCCAAGACACAACAAGCCAACTGCTCAGACTTATCGCCCAAACTACACCAAAAACAATGGAGGACCTCCGAAGCCCGGAGGAAACACCAACAACAGCCACAACAACAACAACCACAATAGCAACAGCAACCAGAATGGTAACAACAACAACACCAACACTGGCCCAAGGACTGGAAGAAATGCCATCCCCGTCACCCCAAAGGACAAGTCCACGATAACCTGCTATGAATGTGGAACTGTTGGACATTACTCCAACGAGTGCCCCAAGAAAATTGCCAAGACCACCCCCAATACCGCTGCACCTGCCCAGCAACAGCGCCGCTTCGCAGCCAGAAGGAACCAGAAGAACAACAACGGCCGTCTCTACCACATGAATGCCACTGAAGCCCAGGAAGCACCCCAGGCCATGCCAAGTATGTTTTCCTGTTTATCCAATTGCTCAATCTCTCTTAGGAACCTAACCTTTCTTAAAATCTCAGGATGAGATTTGTTTAAGGGGGAAGGGTTGTAACATCCCAATTTTTTTTTCAAAACAACGAAAATGAATTTCCCTATTTCCAAATTTTGGAACCAACAAAAACTTTTATTAAATTAAGTTTGATACATAGTGATCATGCTTATATGTTGTGATATTGCCATGATTGTTTGTTGAAGTATTTTGAAATGATCTTAAACCCTAAACCCTATCCTTTTCACCATCCAAGTTAAAACAAAATAAAAAGAAATTAAACAAGAAAAGGGCCCATGTGCCTATGGCTATTTTTGGTAAAACTTTTACCTAGGCTTTTCTACCTTGATTAGATGTTTTGAAAACATCAACAAACCTAACCTAGTACTTATCAACTAAATCAAGTGAGAAACAAAAAAAACATGTGCATAGAGGCATATGTGGCACATAGCCATATTACCAAATCTTGCCCTATGACCTCATACTCTACCCAAATGGTTTGAAACCATTTCTAAACCTAATCTAACCCTAAATGGACCCTAGACTATGCCCAAGTAAAGCAATAGGAACAAAATAGAAGAATAAGGAAAATTGGAATATCACCTCTTATGTGTTTTTGGCCATTTTTGAAAATCTTTGAACTAGGCCTTTTGGAATTGTTTCACTGGTTTGGAAATGCTCCTAAACTAATAAGAATCACTTTTGACTCAAGAAAAACCAAATCAAATAAAGAGAAAATCAAAAACCAAGTCACATATGATAATGGTCATATGTGACACTTTTAACATCTTACCCACTTTGAGCCCTTGCATTAAGATTTTTCCAAACTAAACTTGCTCAAACCTTTGCACCTCATCCAAGACCTCATGAAAGTTAACAACTTTGGTAAAGCACACCCCTGCAAATTCTTTCTCAAATTTAAATTATCATCAAGCAAAGTAGGGACATCAAATCAGATTCTAGATGGTGCCCTTTTTGAAATTTCACAAACCAACTCCATTCTTCACACCACCACCACCATTATGTCTCAAATATTATTTGAATCACTTGCACCAAAAAGAATTCAAAAATTCAAAAATTTATTTCTTTCGGCCATATCATCAAACACCTTGTGTGCAACAATTCACTAACTCCACACATGCCTTTACCCATCAGATTTTTGACTAAACCAGCCCAACTCTGAGCCTCATTGACCTCTCCCTACACCTCTGCATCAAAACAAAACCATAGTACCTCAGTACAAGGAGTGACATGATCAAAAACATGACCATGCCACTCAAATGGACATCACCATGCCATCATCAAGTACATCCACCCCTGGTACCTATCATCATGTCCAGTAACTCTCCCTCACTCCCACACATTTGCTGGTACGAGCCCTGGGTCGAGGAGACGTCGACACTGGCCAGGGACCGACGTGCCCAGACGCGCCCACGACGCCCAGGGCACGCCAGCGCGCATAAGGACGCCCTGGACGCGCCAGGACATCTCCTCGCCCCGACGATTCCGTCCTCCTCTCGACCTCTCCCTTCACCCACCTGCTCACCTCGACGTCAGCAACCTCCTGGACATCGCCATTGGTCCACCCGTGCCCTGTAGATGACGACGCCGTCAACGCACTCCGCCGCGGTACTGCAAGGTCGCACGGCGATGACGACCGTCTCAGTCCACCCCCGTCCTCGCTGTGATGCGCGTTGGGACCGCTATGACGCCAGGAACAGCGCTGCACCCTCGCCCACGCCCCTCCGTCACCGTGGCGTCGCATCCGTCCTCGCCATAGCCGTGCGCCCGCAGCACCCCTCCACCCTATAAATACCGGCGCCCCCCTGGACAAGTTCTTCACACCATCGCACTCCCCTCTCTCTTCTCAACCTCCTCGTCCACTCGCCGCTCCACATTAGCCACCAGAGCTGCCCAATTGCCCGCCGGAGTCCGTGGAACCGCCGCAGGTCAAGCCGACGAATTCGTCCACCTCCGCCGCTCCCACGACCACCGTTCGCCTCGCCGTCGCGACAACGTCGCCTCGCGTCAACGCCGCCGCTCGCCGGACCCTGGTTAGCTCACCCACCCTAGCCTCGCCGCGCCAGAAGCTCCTTCTCGCCGGAGACGACGACGCTCGTGCGCCGTCGATCTCACTTCTAATCGAACGATCCACATCGAAACATACCGCTTCGGGTTTTACAGCTCGCTGACAGGTGGGGCCCTCACTGTCAGGCAGCCCACGGCGCACTGGCGCGTAGTTGGGCTGGCCCAGTTCTTTTCCCCTCTCGCTGGCCCAATTCTTTTCCCGCCGAGCCCGTTAATTCAAATCTAGTTTAATTCATTGAATTCAAATTCTTTACAGATGCTTTGTTCAAAATCAAATAACTTCAAATCTACTGAACCAAATTTGAAATTTTTTATATATTTAGAAAGCTCATGAAAGGATCCATCCAACCCAAATGGATTCAAAACAAAATATGTTGTAGAACTTGAATAGTAAAAATAACAAGACATAGAATTTTCATAATACAAACAAATTTATAAAATCAACCATAATGAGTTTTGAGATGATTCAAATTCTCATAATTCACATTTCAAACACTCTAATTGTTTACGCAAAAATATGATATGGGTACTGTATATGATCATGGGCTAGAGCAAAATATTGGCTATGTAGTCAAATTCTAGCCCATATAAACTATTTCAAATTTAAGAATTCAAATCTATGAGGTGTAGCACCTCATTTAAATCATCTTCCCAAGTGTTATAAAGTAATGTGATGAACCTTGTTGCTTGGTCTCATATTTTCTCACTTGGGGATATTAAATCAAATAGGATTTAAATTGCATGAGGTATAGAACCTCATTTAAATCATGTTTCTCAAATGATAAGTGTGAAGTTTTGACCTTGGTCAACATGTGACCATACATTGTTATTTGAGGACATTAAATCTTAACAAGATTCAATGAGAGGAAATTATTTCTCCAAACTAAAGAGAAACCCTAATCCACATTTCAATGAGAGGAAATTATTTTCCTAACACTAAGAAGAAAACCCTAGCTTAATATGGAGTAATGTTAGGTGATGATACTAGATCATCTTGAGTGAGCCATTAAGGCTCCTTAGGCTCATTAAGTATTGATTGGTGTTTTTATCCTCGTATTCGTTTATAGACACTAGTACCGGAGACTATGAAGAGGAGGAGGTCTTCTACCAAGAGGAAGAAGAAGAGACTTTGATCACTACACCAATCAAGGCAAGCTAGACTATTGCAAGCTAATATTCTTGCAAGATACCCAAAGTGCAGAGCTCTAAAAGAGCAAGGCACCATTACACATTACTTTATGCTTAATGATCATATCCCAAGTTTTTACCTTACAAGTTTTTGATTATCAAAGTTTATTTTTTTGATTCATGATTCACTTGTTTTAGTTATGGAATAGTACAAGAGCATCACACTTAGCCTAGAAAGCTATAAGCTAGTTAGCACCCCTCATGACTAGTTGCTAGTGCTAAAATTAAAAAGAACTACTCTGGATGGGAACTTGTGAAAACCAATGACTTTGAAAACCTTGGAATGATGAGTCATTCTATTGAAAGATTTTTGAAGGTGAATATGACTTGTGAATGACTTGGTGAATTTTACCAAAAACTGATGGTTGGGTTCGGATGCGATACCATTCCAATTCTTAAAGTATCCCCACAATACCTGAATCTGGGTAAGGCTTAACTGGAAACTTATGTATTTTAGTATGGGTTCCCTCTGAACAAGCGTCATAGGGGTTATGCCGAGGCTGCCTCCATTGAAAGTGAAATGACGTGAAATGAGGTGAATGTCCTACCCAAGCCCTGTGTAGTTCCCGGGTTGGCAGTTTGCTCTCACCGGGAGGCCAAGCTCATGGGGAGAGGTGCTTATACTAGGGTATGTAAATGAAAGGTTATGATTGGTAGTTCGCGCACTGAGTGCGATAAATCAGGGCCAGTTACCCCAGATGGACTATTGCAATTATTGTGGCACAAGTGTACGACCTCTGCAGAGTTTAAACTATTCGAATAGCCGCGTCCACGGTCATGGACAGTTGGAAAGGCCATACTGTTCCGTCATCAGAACTTTTCCAAAAATATGAATGGTGACTTGAGTTTGAACGGTGACTTGGACTTTGAATCACAACAAGAGTTGTGGGAATGACACTAATGTTCCCACTTGCGTTAAGTTAGGCAAATGAGGAGTCTCTGTTTATTAAATGCTTACGAAATAAAACTGGCTTTATGCAAATGAACTTAGAGCTTAGCACCCCCTTATCATAGTTGCTAGTACTTACATTAGTATTAGTTTGCGAGTACTTTAAAGTACTCACGGCTGTGTCCCTGGATATTCAAATGGCCAGACTATGAAGATGAGCCCCAGTACCAGGATGAAGGACAGCAGGACGTCTACGACAACTAGGACTACTCCTGACATCAACAGTTGCATGTGGAACAGATGGACCTCCACTACGTATTTCCGCGATGTGTTATGTAATTGATCATTAGATCAAGTGTTGTAATGAGACTGGATCGTGTGATCCTTTTTGTTGTAAGACTATTATGATGTTGTAATGAATGATGTTCTGTGATATCTGATACGTCTCCGACGTATCGATAATTTCTTATGTTCCATGCCACATTATTGATGATATCTACATGTTATATGCACATTTTATGTCATATTTATGCGTTTTCTGGAACTAACCTATTGACGAGATGCCGAAAGGCCAGTTGCTGTTTTCTGCTGTTTTTGGTTTCAGAAATCCTAGTAAGGAAATATTCTCGGAATTGGACGAAATCAACGCCCATGTTCCTATTTTGCCCGGAAGCATCCAGAACACCCGAGAGTCGCCAGAGGGGGCCACACAGGCCCCAGATGATAGTCCGGCGCGGCCCAGGCCCTGGCAGCGCCGCCTTATGGTGTCGTCGCCCCGTTGACCTTCTGACGCCGCCTCTTCGCCTATAAAAAGGTCCCAGACCTAAAACATCGAGACGAAAAAGCCACGGTACGAGAAACCTTCCAGAGCCGCCGCCATCGCGAAGCCAAGATCTGGGGGACAGGAGTCTCTGTTCCGGCACGCCGCCGGGACGGGGAAGTGCCCCCGGAAGGCTTCTCCATCGACACCACCGCCATCTTCATCAATGCTGCTGTCTCCCATGAGGAGGGAGTAGTTCTCCATCGAGGCTCGGGGCTGTACCGGTAGCTATGTGGTTCATCTCTCTCCTATGTACTTCAATACAATAATCTCATGAGCTGCCTTACATGATTGAGATTCATATGATGATGCTTGTAATCTAGATGTCATTATGCTAGTCAAGTGGGTTTTACTTATGTGATCTCCGGAGACTCCTTGTCCCACGTGTGTAAAGGTGACTAGTGTGTGCACCGTGTGGGTCTCTTAGGCTATATTTCACAGAATACTTATTCACTATTATGAATGGCGTAGTGAAGTGCTTATTTATATCTCTTTATGATTGCAATGTGTTTTGTATCACAATTCATCTATGTGCTACTCTAGTGATGTTATTAAAGTAGTCTATTCCTCCTGCATGGTGTAAAGGTGACTAGTGTGTGCACCGTGTGGTTCTTGTCGTAGGCTATGATCATGATCTCTTGTAGATTGTGAAGTTAACTATTACTCGTGATGGTATTGATGTGATCTATTTGGTTATGTTGATCTTTCATGCACTCTAAGGTTATTTAAATATGAACATTGAATTGTGGAGCTTGTTAACTCCGGCATTGAGGGTTCGTGTAATCCTACGCAATGGTGTTCATCATCCAACAAGAGTGTAGAGTATGCATTTATCTATTCCGTTATGTGATCAAAGTTGAGAGTGTCCACTAGTGAAAGTATGATCCCTAGGCCTTGTTCCTAAATATCGCTATCGCTGCTTGTTTACTTGTTTTATTGCGTTACTCATCGCTTGTTTACTTGTCTTGGGCAAAGCACTTTTCCGGTGCCGTTGCCACCGCTCATACTTATTCATACCACCCGTATTTCACTATCTCTTCGCCGAACTAGTGCACCTATTAGGTGTGTTGGGGACACAAGAGACTTCTTGCTTTGTGGTTGCGGGGTTGCATGAGAGGGATATCTTTGACCTCTTCCTCCCTGAGTTCGATAAACCTTGGGTGATCCACTTAAGGGAAACTTGCTGCTGTTCTACAAACCTCTGCTCTTGGAGGCCCAACACTGTCTACAAGAATAGAAGCTCCCGTAGACATCAATATCAATCTATTATGTCTCGCAAAAAACAATATTCCTGGGATTGCGATGAATGGCATAATAGGCATCTGGACTTAAAAATCCGTCTGTTGACACTTTGTTCCGGTGCAAAATGGTTCAAGCTAACAGGAGGTGAGGTAAAGGTGGAGCAGCAATACGGAATGACAATGGTGGATTTCAACAATCTTGGTTACCTTGACGAACCATTCGTCCTAGCCAAAGGTGTCGCTCAGGTTTTCTATGTGAAGGACATGAGTAGCAAATCGAGGAAACGGAAAGATAAGAAAACGATCAGTACATCATGCGATGATCCAAAGCGCCCATATTGTTCTTTCAGGGAAAAGAAACATCGTGGGAGTGGAGGACAAGACAGACATGTCAGAAGATTATAATATGTTTGGTGAAATTCCGCCCTTCAAAGTGAACACTGACCCAAGCATTAAGTTAAATGATGAGGATGCTCCATGGATACGGCACAATCGTAAGCAAGCAGGGACACAAGGGAAGAAATGATGTGTAATACTTTATTGTACCAAACTTTGTTGAATGGATCATGTGAATTATATTATCTGTGATGTGTTTGGTGTCCATTTTTGAATGATTCGATTGATTCGAGATACCACTGATGATACATGAAATTTGGAGTGATTTAGTCATACTCCTTCCTAGGCGTATAATATGCATACTCGTAGTCTTCATAGTCGCCGCCGTTGTACTGGTAGTCGTCGCCTTCTAAGTTGTCACTATTGTCGTCGCTGCCGTCGTCGCTGTCGTCGGGCGGCGCTCGTGGCTCGAACTGAGGGTAGCGCAGGAGGGGGATATCGCCGGCCGTGATGTAATCCATGACGCTCTGTGGAGTCCGGCCGTACCACCATAGCCGACGACCGGCGTCGTGGAAGTTCCCAGGAGGCAGACCGTCCTCCTCATACCTAGCGAGGGCCCTCTCACGCCGATTGATGAAGAAGGCGTCCCAAGTTTGCTGGTTATCGGGATGCCAGCGGGGATTCATCCGCTGCTCCGGCGTGAGGTCGAGGTAGTAGTGGTTCGTGATGGCCGCCCGGCGCGCAGTACCCTGAGGGACGGGAGGGACCGGCACGCCTCTGGCGCTTAGGCTCCAGCCGGCGGGGACGCGGTAGTCCGGTGGGCAAGGGTAGTTCGAGGCGCAAAGCTCCTCCACCTGCTGGTAGGTTAGAGTGGGTACGGTGGAAGCCATGAGAGAGTGATGAGAGATTGCAGAGATGTGATAATGTTGGCCAAGCCGGACTACATATATGTAGTGAGAAATGGCGGGAAAAATGGGAGCGGGAAGACAGGAGGCGGGAAGAAAGAGGCGGGAAGACATGGAAGAAATGGCGGGAATAAGAGGAATTCAGAGCTGGTCATCTAACATTTAGTCCCGGCTGGTGGGTGCAACCGGGACTAAAGGTGGTTTTGTGTCATCTAAGAAAACTGTCGGTGGGATAAGGACGTTTGGGTAAGCTTTAGTCCCGGCTGGAGGGTGCAACCGTGACTAAAGCTGTCGGCAAGATAAGGACGCGTGGGTGGACGCACTGCTCGATGAGATAAAGCATGTAGCACACGACGCCCTGTCGGAGGAGCAAGACAAAGCAGAAGCGGCGCCGTGCCTATAAAAGGAGCATCGATACGCCCTGGCAAGCAGACCAACAAGCCAACCTAGCAGGTAGGGAGAGTTTCATCCCCATGGATGGAGTAAAGGGTTGGAAAATCTCCCGTGGCGCAGCTTCTCGAAGATGTCGTCGGTGCACACGCCCTACGACATCTTCAGAAGTTGCTCCTCAGGGAAATTTTCCTGCAAGCCCGTGAAAGACTTCATCTCCTCTAACAGTGTTCGGTAAATGGTTGGAAAATCTCCCATGGCGCAGCTTCTCGAAGAGGCGTCCGGGAAGAACTGGTGGGCAGAGGGGGGGCGGGAAGACAGAGGCGGGAAGAAATTTATTTTTCTGAATTTTTTGATATATTATTTGTATTTTTAACATTTTGAAATGAATTATTTTTATTTTTCTGAATTTTTTGATATATTATTTGTATTTTTAAGATTTGGAATTGAATTAGTTTTATTTTTCTGAATTTTTGATATACTATTTGTATTTTTAATATTTTGAAATGAATTAGTTTTATTTTTCTGAATTTTTTAATATATTATTTGTATTTTTAAGATTTTGAATTGAATTAGTTTTATTTTTATGAATTTTTTGATATATTATTTGTATTTTTAACATTTTGAAATGAAAATAATTTTGAAAAATACCTTTAATCGCGGTTGGCCTCTTTCCGCGGGAACCGCTGGATTTCGGGCGAAAAGACCTTTAGTCGCGGTTGGTGTGGCATTCAGGTGTTCAATCCATGCAAGTGTCGCGTACGTGCATGATTTTGCTGGCATAAAGTTGTTTTGCTGAAATTAAGTAGACGCCAGATTTTATTTGTCCTAACTTTCGGCTCAACCTGTCGGTTTCTACAAAAAATATGAGATTTTCTCCTAGGAGAGGATGTGCATCAAGTGTAGCTAGTACCATCACGTAAACAACCATCTCAACAAGAAAAATGATGGCAATCAGGTGAGGCAGCAATATACCCAGCCGCCGCCTCCCTCCACCCAGCCGCCCCTCCACCCAGCTGCCGCCTCCCTCCGCACCTAGCCGCCGCCTCCCTCCCCACCCGACCCCTCCCTGCAATGCCGCCCCTCCACCCTCCACCACCATCCCTCCCTCCCTACCCGATCTTAGCCCACTAGTAGAAAACAGGGCATTGGTTTTTTGCACCAAAGAGCATTAGTACCGGTTGTAGTACGAACTCAGACTAAATGTAGCATTAGCACCGATTCGTGCGGCCAGGACGTCGCAGGGGACCAACAGAGCATTAGCACCGGTTCGTGCGGGTTCTTTAGCACCGGTTCATGATATTTGTTGCCAGGCACGTGGCAGCTGCAAAAGCTTTAGCACCGGTTCGTGACACGGACCGGTGTTAAAGTTAAACATTAGCACCGGTTCGTGACACGAACCGGTGCTAAAGCCCCTCTTTGTCTATATATTCAGCTCACCCCCATCCAACCCTCTCACTCTATTTTTTCTTGGTGAAATGTGTGAGGGTTGTGTGCTTGTTTACTTTTGTTTCCCATGCATATGAGGTGCTCGATGAAATGTCTGAGAGAATGATGCCGCTTGGTTTCACACAAAATAAAAATGATATGAGGTGCCGGAGCGACACTTAAGCTTTCTCCTCTTTCTTTCCTCCTCGATCAAGGTAAGCAACTTTATCCTTTCATTAGTACAGTGGTCATTTCACTATTCATATTATGATGTTTTGTAATCTTGTTTTTGATAAACTTAATTATATGATGTAGACGAACCGGCGGAAATGGATGTATGTTGGCCGACGCCGACCCGAGTTCACTGTAGGACTGAAAGATTTTCTCCGTGTGGCTGAGGAAAACCCACATGCGGATGGTTTTATGTGTTGTCCATGTGTTGATTGCCGGAACTTAAAGCAATACCCTAAATGGAAAGTTCTTCACTCTCACCTGCTTTGAAAACGTTTCATGCCCAGCTATAATTGTTGGACCAAGCATGGAGAAAGAGGGGTTATGATGGAAGACAATGAAGAAGAAGTAGAAGAAGAAGAAGAAGAAGAGGATGATGATGATATGTACCCTGACTACGGTGATACTGCAACGGGGCATGATGAAGATGAAGAGGCAGGGGTCACTGAAGATGAAGAGGCATCAGATTAGCCCGTTGATGATGATTTTTGTCGGGCCATCGCTGATGCACACACAGAAGAAGAAAATGAAAACGAGAAGCAGAAGTTAAAGGACATGTTAGAGAATCACAAAAATAAGTTGTACCAAACTTGCAAAGATGGTAACACAAAGCTCGGTACCACACTGGAGTGGCTGCAGTGGAAGGCAAATGTTGGTATATGTGACAAGGCATTTGAGAAGTTACTGAAAATAATGAAGAAGAAGCTTCCAAAGGATAATGAATTGCTTAACAGTACGTACTAATCAAAGAAGGTTCTCTGCCCTCTAGGATTAGAGGTGCAGAAGATACATGCATGCATTAATGACTGCATCCTCTACTGCCGTGAGGAGTACGAAAATTTGGAAAAATGCATGGTATGCACTGCACTGCGGTATAACATTAGGCGAGCCCCCCAGGAAGAGGGTTCCTACCAAGGTTATGTGGTATGCTTCTACAATACCATGGTTGAAACGTCTGTTAAAAAACAAAGAGCATGCGAGGTTGTTGCGATGGCACAAAGAAGACCGTAAGAAAGACGAGATGGTGAGACACCTCACTGATGGGTCGCAGTGGAGGAAAATCGATAGATAATTACCGGACTTTGCAGGTGACACGAGAAACTTAAGGTTTGGTCTAAGTATAGATGGCATGAATCCTTTTGGGGAGCAGAGCTGCAGTCATAGCACTTGGCATGTAACTATAACCTTCCACCTTGGTTGTGCATGAAGCAGAAGTTCATTATGATGCTAGTAATCATCCAAGGCCCAAAGAAACCCGGCAACAACATTGATGTGTACCTAAGGCTATTATTTGAAGAACTCTTACAGTTGTGGGCCAAACCAGGTGTACATGTGTGGGATGAGCACAAACAAGAGCCATAGTACCTATGAGTTTTGCTTTTCATGACCATCAATGATTGGCCTGCTCTTAGTAACCTTTCAGGACAGACACACAAGGGATAGAATGCATGCATGCACCGTTTAGATGAGACCGAAGGTGTATATTTGGATAAATGTAAGAATGTTGTGTATTTGGGGAATCGTCTATTTCTTCCAAAGAGGCACCCCAGGAGAAGTCTGAACTCCGTACTGGTGATGCTTTACTTGATATGGTCAAGGACATAAAGTAATCTTTGGAAAGGGTCCTGGCGGTCAATCTGTTCCAAATGACATCGCTACCGGACACCCACCCATGTGGAAGAAGAAATCTATATTTTGGGAGCTACCCTACTGGAAACACCTAGAGGTCCGCTATTCAATCGACGTGATGCAAGTGACGAAGAATCTTTGCGTGAACCTTCTAGGCTTCTTAGGCGTGTATGGGAGGACAAAAGATACACCAGAAGCACTGGAGGACTAGTTCGTATGAAAGTCCCAAAAAACAAGCAAGAACAGAAAGAGACAGATACATGGCGTCACTTAAGTCCTGCCAGCTATGCTCTTACCAAAGCCGAGAAAGAAATCTTTTTTTAAGTCCTTTATAGTATCAAGGTGCCGTCTGGCTTCTCATCAAATATAAAGGGGATTATAAATAGGGCAAAGAAAAATTCCAAAACCTGAAATCGCTGGACTGCCACATTATTATGACGTAGTTTCTTCCAGTTGCATTGAGGGGGCTTCTGCCGGAAAATGTTCGAATACCCATTGTGAAGCTATGTGCATTCCTCAATGCAATATATCGCAGAAGGTAATCAATCCACCAAGTCGGCCAAGGTTACGGAAGGATGTGGTGCAATGTCTTGTTAGTTTTGAGTTGATGTTTCCGCCATATTTCTTCAGTATTATGACGCATCTCCTGGTTCACCTTGTCGAAGAGATTTCCATTGTCGGTCTTGTATTTCTACACAATATGTTCCCCTTCGAGAGGTTCATGGGAGTCTTAAAGAAATATGTTCATAACCGTGCTAGCCAGAAGGAAGCATCTACAAGGGCTATGGAACAGAGGAGGTCATTGAGTTCTGTGTTGACTTTATTCCTGACTTTAAGTCGATTGGTGTTCTTGAATCCCGGCATGAGGGGAGACTACGTGGAAAAGGCACACTAGGAGAGAAATCAATGATATGTATGGACGAGATTTCTTTCCCTCAAGCACACTACACGGTTCTACAAAGTTCCACCTTGGTGGCCCCGTATATCAATGAACACAAGAATATTGTATGCTCCCAACACTCGGGGCAGTCAGAAGACTAGATTACACATAAACATATGCAGACTTTCAGCGGTTGGCTACGAACACATCTCATGAATAACAACAATGTTGGAGATCAGCTGTACTTGTTTGTCGGGTCACCATCTTTGACTGTACTGACTTTCCAAGGTTACGAGATAAATGGAAATAGCTTCTACACGATCGACTAAGATAAAAAGAGCACCAACCAAAATAGTAGTGTCCGCATTGATGCAACAAACAAAAATGGGGAAAAGTACACATATTATGGTTACATTGAGGAGATATGGGAACTTGACTATGGACCTTCTTTTAAGATCCCTTTGTTTCGGTGCAAATGGGTCAAGATGGATGGAGTAGGGGTAAAGGTAGACTAGCTGTACGGAATAACAATAGTCGATCTCAACAATGTTAGTTACAGAGATAAACCATTCGTCCTAGCCAATGATGTGGCTCAGGTTTTCTATATGAAGGACATGTCCTCCAGACCGAAGAAAATAAAACGTAAGAAAACGAGCTCATCTGATGAGCCAAAGCATCACATATATAGTTCTTTCAGGGAAAAGAAACATCATGCGAGTCGAGGACAAGACAGACATGTCAGAAGATTATAATAAGTTTGGTGAAATTCTGCCCTTCACAGTGAACATTGACCCAACCATCGCGTTAAATACTGAAGATGCTCCATGGTTACGGTCGAAGCGATCATTGTGTATTATTATCATGTACCTTGAGCTCATATTATGAAGAATTTTTTGTGATGTATGCAATTCTCCAGGTTTAATATTTTTCCTTGCAACTATGACACATAATATGACATCACGCGAAGGTTTCACATTGTTTGGATCGTTTTTGAATTTTTTTATGCTCGTTTCAAACTGAATTCAAAACAGCGGGCTGAAGATCCTTCACTCGGGGTGGAGTTTCGCTAAACTTGCACTGGATCTCTGATGAAATAGCATGTTGTGAATGCAAGAAAGATTTTTACAAAAGTTCTTGAGCATTATATCTTGTACCTGTAGTTCAAATCTGGCCGGCCGCCTACCGATTTGGCATGAATTTGTCTTTTTCATGAGGGGTTGACAGAAAGGTTCCAGATACACCGGTTGGGAAATTATCCATCTTAGGTGGTTTAGTATTTTTAAAAAATGTGTTGGTACCAATGTGAAACTTTAATTTGGTGGTTGCTTCAAAAATACCCCATTTTTGGCACCTCGAAAATGGAAAATGGCTTTTTCGTGCGATGAAAAGGAAAAATTCCTCCCACAACATCGGAAGACATCCCAAGATACACATGTGTGCACAATATTGGCACATTATCACAAACTATGCCACGATTCTATCAGTAACTTAGTCATTTGACCAAAATGCCATGAAACCTCGAACGTGATAGCTCATATTGTGAAGGATTTTTTGTGATATATGAAACTCTCCAAGTTTAATATTTTTCCTTGCAACTATGATACATAATATGATAGCACGCAAAGGTTTCACATTGTTTGGATCGTTTTTGAATTTTTATGCTCGTGTCAAACTATATTCAAAATGGCGGGCATGAAGATCCTTCGCTCGGGGCGGAGTTTCGTTAAACTTACACTGGATCTGTGATGAAATAGCATGTTGTGAACCCAAGAAAGATTTTTACAAAAAATCTTAAGAAATATATCGTGTACCTGTAGTTCAACTCTGGCCGGCGTCCTACCGATTTGACGGGAATTTGTCTTTTTCATGAGGTGTGGACGGAAAGTTTTTGGATACACCGGTTGGAGAATTATCCATCTTAGGTGGTCTAATATTTTTTAAAAATGTGTTGGTACCAATGTGAAACTTTAATTTGGTGGTTGCTTCACAAAACACCCCATTTTTGGCACCTCGTAATTGGAAAATGGCTTTTTCGTGCGATAAAAAGGAAAACTTCCTCCTGCAACATCGTAAGACATCCCAATATGCACATGTGTGCGTAATATGGGCACATTATCACAAAGTATGCCGCGATTCTATCAATAACTTGGTCGTTTGACCTAAATGCCATGAAACCTCGAACGTAATAGCTCATATTGTAAAGGATTTCGCATTGTTTGGATCGTTTTTTGAATTTTTATGCTTGTTTCAAACTATATTAAAAACAGCGAGCATGAAGATCCTTCTAAACTTGCACTGGATCTCTGATGAAATAGCATGTTGTGAACCCAAGAAAGATTTTTACAAAAAATCTTGAGCATTATATCTTGTACCTGTAGTTCAAATCTGGCCGGCCTCCTACCGATTCGACAAGAATTGGTCTTTTTCATGAGGGGTGGAAGGAAATGTTCCAGATACACCGGTTGGCAAATTATCCATCTTAGGCTGTCTAGTATTTTTGAAAATGTGTTGGTACCAATGTGAAACTTTAATTTGGTGGTTCCTTCACAAAACACCCCATTTTTGGCACCTCGAAAATGGAAAATAGCTTTTTCGTGCGATGAAAAGGAAAACTTCCTCCTGCAACATCATAAGACATCCCAAGGTGCACATGTGTGCACAATATGGGCACATTATCACAAACTATGCCGCGATTCTATTAATAACATTTGTCTTTTGACCTAAATGCCATGAAACGTCGAACATGATAGCTACTGGTTGTTGGGTGTATACTAGCACCTTCCGAGCGGGAGTCTTGCTTGCGGGAAGAGTTCCCTCGGGTGGAGCTTCCGAAGATGTCTAAGACAGCCGGCCATCTAAGACATCTTCGAGAAGTTCCGCCGGAGAGGCTCTTTCCTTTCCGGTCGTCGTCGCCGGGTGTATACCAGCTCCCGGGAAGCTCTCTCTGCTCTCCCCTCCTTTTTTACCCTGAGCTACTGGTTGTTGGGTGTATACTAGCACCTTCCGGGTGGGATTCCTGCTTGCTGGAAGAGTTCCCTCGGGCGGAGCTTCTGAAGATGTCGAAGATGGTCGGCCATCTAAGACATCTTCGAGAAGCTCCGTTGGAGAGGATCTTTCCTTCCTAGTCGTTGCCTCCTCTCTTTGATCCCGGATTGCTCTTTCTGCTCTCCCCTGAGGGGCCATATATAGCGGCGTGCCCCCTAGATAATCCCCCCCAAATAAGGGCCTCCCAGATAAGGCAAGCACCAGATAAGCCTCCCCCAGATTAAGCCACCCCATCTTTTGTCCCATTTTGAGCCCCCACCCTGGATAAAAGGGGTATATAAACTAACTCACCATCTCGGTCCAAGCCACTACCTCAGATAAGGACTCCCTCAGATTACTTTATCTAAATTTAAACTAAAACAACGACAATGACTTTATTGAAATTAAACAATATACGTTAACTAAATTTAAACTAAAATAACGACTACAACTTTATTGCATTTAACTAGATACGTTAACTAAATTTAACTAAAATAACGACTTCGACTAGTCTTTCCGCGCATCCGCTGCTGTCCTCCTAGCTGCCGCAGCAGCTGCTGCAGCTCCTTCTCACGACGATGCTTATGAATCTCCTCACTATCCAGTTCTGCCACAGACCATCGCTTATGCAGCTCCTAGAGACTCTGCCTCTCAAATGCTTCTATGGTAGCCGCTAACGCCGCCTCCTCCATCTCCACGAGTTGCGGGTCCACCTCCACCGGCGGCAGGTGCGGCGACGGGGGCATTATGAAATGGGCTAGGGTTCGGTGAGTGAAGTGGGAGACGGGGACGTCGGAGCTATTTATAGAGGCGTGTAGGCAGGAAATCTCCGCGTGGCGTCATGGCGGGAAACTATCCCGTGCGGCATCGTGGCGGGAAACTACCCCTGTAGTCTTGGCCCGAGCCACCAACCGTGACAAAAGGCCACCTCGCCACGTAAATTATTTGTTATAGTTCTAATTTAATTATAGTATTTTATTAGTTATAATTTATAATTATTTATTAGTTATAGTTATAATTTGTAGTATTGTATTATCTTATAATTTATGGTTATTTATTAGTTATAGTTATAATTTTATTGGTTTTATGTATAGTTTTTTACTATTTGTATTAGTTATAATTTATAGTATTTTATTAGTTCTAATTTAGAATTTAGAATTATTGTTTTCAACAATAAATTAGCTATAATTTTATTTGTTTAAAAAGGCGGGACACATTGAAAGATCTAAAATTATTTGAAATTTTGACCTTTAGCACCAGTTCGTGGCTGGAACCGGTGCTAAAGGGTGCCCTTGGCGCCAGCCAAATGGCAGCCAAAAAGCAGACCTTTAGCACCGATTCGTGGCTGGAACAGGTGCTAAAGACCCATTTAGCACCGGGTCCAGCCACGAAGCGGTGCTAAAGGTCCATTCCTTAAATTGCGCGCACCTCCCTCTTCTTCCCCATTCTCTCACGACGAAACGACTAAGGAAACCGAGCGAGGAGCACGAAGGACATCGTCAGGCTGCCCATTTTTCACGCCAGCCACCGTTCTACCCGCTGTCAGCGCCACCGCCGCCGCCATCTATGCCGCCGCCGTCCGCTCTGTCGATCGACCCGCGCCGCCGCCTCCTCTTTCCGCTCGCGCGTCGGCCTCCTCTTCTGCACTCCGTCCATTGACCCGTGCTGCCGACCGCATCCTCTGCTATGTGTACCGGCCCTGCACACGCCGCTGCTGCCAGCCCCCAGGCCGCCGCCGTCCGCCTCGTCCTCCTTCCTGGCCGCCGGCAAGGTGAGGCGCCGACCCACCTCCCCTTTTTTTAATTAATTATGTTTAGTTTGTATTATTTTAGTTAGGTTAGTTTGTATTATTTTATTTAGTTTAGTTTTTATAATTTTATTAGTTTAGTTTGTATTATATTAGTTAGTTTAGTATTTAGTTTGTATTATTTTAGTTAGTTTAGTTGTTAGTTTGTTTGTATAATTAGTTACTAATTCAAATTAGCTGAGTCCACTTTTTCTAGACACAGATGTATCTAGATGCATTTGTTGACTGGATACATCCGTATTTAGATGAAGTGAAATCAATTAAGTTGTTTATTTGTTAGTTTATTATGTATAGTTTTTAGTATTGTTGTTACAGTTATATTTATAATTTTATTAGTATAGTTACGATGCCGATACCACACCCGCGTTGAGCTGGAATGGGCGGTGGCACCGTTCTGGAGCAGATGACCAGCGATGTCCGGGACTGGGCTCTGCCGGGTTGGCACTGGGAGTTGTTACCTTCCGGGGTGCGCAACTTGGTGAGGAATCCGGGTCCCGTCATCAACCCGGATCTTCTTTGGTGGCGGTCGCGTGCGCCACGATCGGTGCGGAGGGAGCCGCCCCTTCCACTGCTGCTGCCCCCCCCCCCCCCCGCACCCGCTGCCCCTCCCGCTCTGGACAAGTGGGTGAAGCGGCCGAGCAACAAGGTGTCGGCACAAAAGAAGGCGGCACCGAAGAAGATGGCTGTGAGGAAGCCAACCGCAGCCAAGATGGAGTCGCTCACTGCTTTGATGGCAGCGATGGCGAAGGCGCCGTCGGCGTCGGCTGCTGTACACAAGGTGGTCGAGAAAATTCCCGTTGTTGATGTTGCGCCGGAGTCGTACGGTTGACTTGCTCAATGATGCTTGCATCCACATCAACTCACCGTCGCTTGCAGATTACGGTGACTACAACTACGGCTTGGAGGAGGGACTCGAGGGCGATGAGTTTGAGGAAGAAGAAGATGCCAGCGACAAGGACGAAGATGAGTTGGAAGAGATAGAAGAGGGGGCGTTTGATGGGACGGTGGTCAAGGCGAAGGGGAGAGCGATCCAGTCCGGCAAGTACACCAAATTTGAGCGATCTCTGATGAGTGCCTATTGTCTATAAGTATTATTTATGTAATTAAGTCTCTACCACGGCTCGTCCATTGCATGCGTATAACTATACTCACTATATTATGCAAAATGAAGATCCGCAAATGCTGACTTGGACAAATATATGACATTGGGTTCGTTGACCCATATATCGTGCATGATTATTCTGTCACACGCTATCCCAAGGACATGGAGGATAACTTGGTTCTGGCGTTAATGAAAAACTCACACAAAAGGGAAATACTATTTCCTTACAACTTCTCGTGAGTGTTACTGTCTTGAGCACATTAATCTTTATCGCTTACTCCATGTTAAGTGTAACTGATGAGTTATGCATATGTGCGCAGGTTTCACTTTATCCTGCTAATCATTGAACCTGACGCCGGAGTAGTAGAAGTCATGGACTCGAAAAGTAAACCCCTTGCGGCGTGGGCAGACATGGTAGACATGCTCCAGAGGGCTTGGAAATGGTTCACCAATAAGGCTCCGGGTGTGTATGGAAAAAAGAGCTTGAACTTAGACCTGTACCGGTAAGTACTACTAGCTAGGCCCGCGCATCTCTTTGATTCCAATTTCAATACCATTATTACCATCCTTGATTATTATTTTGATTGAACTCTGTTCTCGTAAAGTGCTTGAGGCAAGTAGACGAGAATAATTTATGTGGATTCTACGGTTGCGAGTTCATTCACCAGACGACCCACAAGGTCGACAAAATTTTAGATCAACTTGAAGTACGTAAACAACATTCATAACTTTATTTTATCACCTTGTGCTTCATTCATATATATATATATATTATATATATATATATATATACTGACCACCTTCTTCAAATTATTAGATTCAACGGTTGCGGGACGGTCTTCTAACAACCAAGCGTGTACGGGAAATTCAAGAAGAATTTGCGGGATTCTTACTTGAGCAATTCATAGATCCAAACGGAGAATACCATCAAGCCCAATCAATTTTGGAGGTTGCTGATCCATAGAAATTATTTTGGAATTTGATGTAGACATATATGCATGAACGTGTGTCACTTCGATCAATATATTCATAACGTTTTTATGTAATATAATGGTTTCCTATAAATGTGTGCATTATAATGTGTTTCAAATGGAGGCGTGGCGGCAGACTCTGCCGCGAAAGCGTTCTGGTGAAATTCCCTGCCGCGGCAGCGTTCTGGTGAAATTCCCTGCCGCGGCACCGTTCTGGTGAAATTCCCTGCCGCGGCACTGTTTTGGTGAAATTCCCTGCCGCGGCAGGGAAGGGCTCCAAAATGCTGCCGCGGCAGAAACCTTTAGCACCGGTTCGTGTTACGAACCGGTGCTAAACGTCCTCCGCCCGGGCGCTCGGCTGCGGGCCACGTGGTGCCCCTTTAGCACCGGTTCACAACTGAATCGATGCTAAATGGGGGGGGGGGGGCTTTAGTACCGGATGATTTGCACCGGTTGGTCAGCAGGTAAATATGGGCTTTACCAAACGGTGCAAAAGCCCCATTTTCCATTAGTGGCCCCGGGTTGTCTCGCGCGAGGCAGCTCCGGGCGACGACCCAAATCCTAGAAAAGGCAGCTAATCTTCCTCTTCCTGGCCACTGCCGCCGTCGGGGTCGGCGGTGGCTGCCGCGCTCGGCTGCCAAAGGTAGGGGGAGGTGGTGGCGCGCCCATGGACTCCCCTTGGTACGGAGGCGGGGTCTTTCAGGGGAGGCGACGGTGGACGGCGGGTCTGGTGGTGGTGGCCTTTGGCTACATCACCTGGATCATGGCGGGGGACGCAGTGGTGTGGCGGAACTTGGCGGGGCGCAAGGGCGGTAGCGGGACTGGGCGGCAGTGGCAAGGTACATGGTTGCGAGGCGGCGGCAATGCTCGGCCAGGCTATCCTGGTGGGCAGCAGCCGACCGTCTTTGTGTTGTGGGCGTGCTTAGCCGCTATCCCGACGGTTGCCGCCTTCCACCGGCCGAGTTGGAGGAGGAAGATGGACCGTGGTTCCCTGTCATGGCGGCGGTGTGGGGCCATCCGTTCCTGCTTTCATGGTGGTGATCCTAGGGTTCTTCTTTCGCGAAGATGAAGACATTTCAGATGTCGATGTCTCTTGATCTAGCAGGAGTATGAGTTCCGAAAGGCTCGGATAGCGAATGGAACATTGCATCTATTGCCTGGAGTTCACATGTTCGGGTGGTATTTGGTCGCGCGCACCCATGCTTTTATTCCGACTGTTTGCTTTTGGAGGGAGCGACGTGAAGCTCTGCTATGGTGAAGTCAGAAGCAGAGAATATCATGAAGGCGTGATCGAGGGATTAGCTAAAAAAGGTCCAAGTCTTCGCGATGTTGAGGAACTTGCTTGGTGTTCCGCGATTCACAACAGTGGTATGAAAGTGGGGGCGGCAGCACAGGTGAAGTTTAGAGTCCTACCTTTCAAAGTGAAAACCCAAGGTCTGGCCTTAACTGGTTGTGCCTGGAAATGACCTTGTTGGAGGCATTGTTTTGAGAGCGGGGACTATCTTCAGGGTGAAAACCTAAGATCTTTGATCGGGCGACGACGGCGTTGGTGCATTGTTTCCTTCTTGGAGGTGTATCTTTTGGAGAATCTGTATTTCAGGTGTTGTCTTAGTGGTGGATGTATTGTTGTTGCTAGACTTGGGATACTTTTATTTCTTAGTTTTCTTTTCTCTTTTTTGGCTATGTGTATCTGTATTGTCATTAGGGTGTTGCGTTGGTGCAGAGGCTGGGTGTAATTGGTGTATTTTGATATTAATATATTCCCTTTGTCAAAAAAAAGGTTCGGAATATGTCCGTTCAATCATGCAGTTTGCGTCGAAGAAAAAGGAAAGCTGCGGGTGGCCTAAGTCTGTGGTGGAGGTATGGTATCAATGTTTCGGTACGCCTAAAAGCATCTCTAGCAGACCAAACATCGGATCCCATTCGTATAATAACCGTCGTTTTCCAGTTTTGGGCGTAAAAAAGAGCCGGTTCAGACATCGCATCGGGCCTCCATAATTTTGTTTTGGGATATCCAGTTCCGTGCCGTGGAAACCCCAAGTTCCTAGGTTTAGGAGGATGTGCGCACGCGAACCCCATCTTCACCCCAAGTTCCCGTGTTGACGCGAAGGAAGTTTCAGCTTGTCCCTTTCCCTCTTCCGCCCCACCAACCATACCCGATTCCGCCGCCTCCACTCCTCTCTGGCCACCGCAGCTGCGCGCCCGCACTCACATGGACCCCATCAACCCCCGCTACTCGTTGGCCAGACCGCGCTGGGCGGACCGGCTCGACTGACCGCATCTGGATATCTAGCGCCACCGCAGCAGCCACCACCGAGGGCCTCATGGTCAACGCTCCTCCCGCTGCTGCAGCTCTCCCCACAAAAAGCAGAAGCGGCTGGGGTAGCACGTCGTCGCCGCCCCTTCCACTGCTGCTGCCCCCCCCCCGCACCCGCTGCCCCTCCTTCTCTGGACAAGTGGGTGAAGAGGCCGGGCAACAAGGTGTCGGCACAAAAGAAGGCGGCACCGAAGAAGATGGCTGTAAGGAAGCCAACCGCAGCCAAGATGGCGTCGCTCACTGCTTTGACGACAGCGATGGCGAAGGCGCCGTCCGCGTCGGTTGCTGTACACAAGGTGGTCGAGAAAATTCCCATTGTTGATGCTGCGCCGGAGTCGTACGTTGACTTGCTCAATGATGCTTGCATCCACATCAACTCACCGTCGCTTGCGGATTACGGTGACTACAACAACGGCTTGGAGGAGGGACTCGAGGGCGATGAGTTTGAGGAAGAAGAAGATGCCAGCGACAAGGATGAAGATGAGTTGGAAGAGATAGAAGAGGGGGCGTTTGATGGGGCGGTGGTCAAGGCGAAGGGGAGAGCGATCCAGTCCGGCACCTACACCAAATTTGATGATGTGATCTTGATCCAGGCTTGGGAGGCGGTTTCGATGGATACCATGACCGGCACCAATCAAATCGGAAAGAGGTATTGGCAATGCTTCAAGGACAAGTTCTTCAATTGATGCCGCCTCTCTCTTCTACTCCAACCCGCTCCTACCGTTCACTCCAAGGCCGATGGCATACCATCAAGACGACGTGCAGCCGGTGGGCCGGTTGCATTGAGGGCGTGAGGAACTCGCCACCGAACGGCACCAAAGCCGGTGTTTGGGATGCTATCGCGCAAATAAGTTATCGGGAAATTCCGGGGTTGAAGGGAAAGCCCTTTACATTCTGACCATATAATGGTTGTCTCTTTCACTCTGATAAGAATCTTAAACCTAGGATCCACCCCATTTAGCCAGTTGACAAAAATATTTGCAACGCTGCGTGGGGGTATAAGGTAGAACCTATCTGAATGATTGACCATAAAGACCTACACTGGAAGAGAAGGTGTTTTCTTGTCTCCGCTTCGTGACAGAAAACACATTTTGTACACCCGTGCCAGTTGTGTTTTGCAAGGTTGTCTTTAGTTCGAGGATAACACCACGACGAAGGTACCACGCAAACACCTTAGTTTTTAGTGATATATTCATCTTTCAAATAGATCTATTATTTAAAACTATTTGAATGGGTTCTATTAAAGCTTTAGACATGGATCCTATCGAGAGTACACCATTCTTGGTAAGTACCTAGAGGAATTCATCATAACCTTGTACCAAATGGATTGAAACTAGGGATTTCTATTTTCGTGCCCTCGGGTCCTTAGTTGTGCTCAGTTTTCCCCAGCCGCTTAGTTTTTCCTCAGTTTACCCCAAGCCCTTGTCTGAAACCATCACACGTGCTGTAACGGCCGGTTGCCCGACGTATGACCATTATCTGCTGACTAGTGGGGCCACGTAGAGCCCGCAAAGACACGTCAGACCATCCATCTTTGTTTGACCGTAAGCATCGCTGTATCCCTGACAAAAACATGAACGAGTGGGGCTTCGGTATATCGAATGACAAGTGGGGCCATGACGCTGATACAAGGGGCAATACACGGGTAGGATTAGATTTTCAAACGGAGCTCTACAGCGATGGCACGGAGGAGATGGCCTGCGGGGTGCCATGATGAGATCGACGTCCACAAAGAACTGCATGAGGCGAGACCAGATGCATTAGATAGATATGAACTAGACGCGTTTAACCATGCAAAGAAGAGAAGAAATATTCGAGGACATCGATGACTACCTTAACATTTTGACTGACCGTGTCAGACACGAATGCGAGAAATGTAGATAAAACTAGTGTCTCTCCTTTCTGGCGTGTATAGATGGGTGCTAGGAGAGTGTGGTGGGGAAGGGAAAGACCTCGCGGTGGTCTGTGGCGTCCAGCATAGCGTGGCGGCGTGGTCGTGCCCACAGCGGCGTGAATGCATGTTCGGCATTAGCATCAGCATGTACGTTCGGCATTGGCCTCGGCGGTATCTCTGGCGTGTCAGTGATCGAATGAGGGGACGGGATTGAGGGTGCATCCCGATGGTGACCTAGCAGTGGCGGCGAGCATAGCCGTTCTGACCATGCCGATATCGGCATCGGCATCGTTTGGAGGCTGTGGTGCTCGAATCAAGGTGGGATTTGTTTCTTCTACGCCAAAATAAATTTGAAACAATTTTCATGTTGAAGGTTAGGTGATATACGAAAGTTTGTAACTAAAAATTATACTGGCACCATGGTGAGGTTCTTTTTGATAGAGCAATACGGTTCGGCAAACTTTTTTGACACTTTTTAGATATTCCTTGTTGTTACACGTAGGGCATCATGTATGGCAAATTTGGGATCATTTGGAGATGTTCGAAAAAATCACTTTGCTTAAGTGCATGTCGTTTCGTCTCACTGAAACTAGCTTTTCTAACAAGGTGATTTTTTTCTACCTTCTCTAAATGACCTCAAATTTCATATAGATGATCTTCTATACATAGATAGATAGATTTTTTCGTTTTTACATTTTTTGAACTTTTTATTTCCCTTTATAATACCCAATTTATTTTCAGGTCAAAACCTCGAAAAACAGCATCATGTATGGCATCATTTTTACCCTAATTTTCAAATTTTGTGAAACTTTCCGTTTAGATATTCCTTGTTGTTATAGGTATGGCATCATGTATGCCAAACTTGGTCAACTTGGTTAGGTTTCATTGAAACCAGCTTTTGTAACAAGTTAGGTTTTTTCGACCTTCTCTAAATGACCTCAAAAATCATACAGACGATCTTCTATACAAAGGTAGGTAGGTTGTTTCGTTTTTACTTGTTTTTGAACTTTTATTTCCCTTTATAATACCCATTTGATTTTTAGGTCAAAACCTCGAAAGTTAACATAAGTAGATGGTGAACCCTCCCAAACTTCAAATACAGAGATAGATAGATTGTTCCGTTTATCATTTTTAGCGTGAATAGTAATGGATACAAGAAATCGGTGATGGTTTATCATTTTTTGAGTGAAGTATCCTCCGGTTTTAATTGACTCGATTCGACAACTTTATACTAAATCGAGTCAATTAAATAAGACCGGAGGATGCTACAACAAATCGGTGATGGTTTATCATTTTTGCGTGAAAATTAATGGCTAACAAATCGATGATGGTTTATCATTTTTCGTGAAAGTACTCCGGTCTCTTTTAATTGACTCAGATTCAGTACAACTTTATACTAAATCTGAGTCAATTAAATAAGACCGGAGGGATGGCTACAACAAATCGGTGATGGTTTATCATTTTTTGCGTGAAAATTAATGGCTACAACAAATCGATGATGGTTTATCATTTTTACGTGAAAAGTAATGGCTACAACAAATCGGTGATGGTTTATCATTTTTTGCGTGAAAATTAATGCCTAAAAGATTTTATAATTTTTAGCGCGTGCAAAATAATACAGAAAACCGCCCTTTAGCATACTTAGAGGGTGGAAGCTAACCGCTTACAGAGAGAGAGAGGGTGGTGGCCCCGATCAGAGAGAGAGAGAGGGGTTATCCTGCCCATTAGATCATACGATCAATGGTCGGCAGGCACGATCCGCGTGACATGGGCTAGAACAATCAGGGCAATGTTGCACGTCTGTGAGAATTTGTGAAGGGAGAGGGCAAAACTGAGTAGTATCGAGAAACCAAGGGACCTGAGTCTAAGGGATTCAAATATGAGATTTAAAAAATGGAAAATGCGTGTTTTGTACAATGAAACCAATATTGGCCTACCTCAAACTATTTGCAATACAAATATACATGAGTGTGAGAATTTTGGCCTCATTCAGACAAAGTATGTTTTTGGGAAAGCTATTTTGGGAAGGGCTTATTGTGGAAAGCCATGCATGTTCATAGCTACTAGGTGATTTGAGAAGTGTCAATTTGTGGTAAAACTTGATTTATCTATGATAGTTATGGTTTCCAACGTGGCAGATCGCGTAAGAAGACTCCATGAGTAAGTGCCACTCTTTTTTGGAGTTTTTTGCACATTAAATGACTCATTTAACTAGTTAATCCCATTTGTTGACTCTCCAGCCACTTGAGGGTAATACTGAGTATATTGCACTAGCCAGTATTAGCACCCAAGGGGAAAACTTAGCACACAAAAAATGCTAGTATATGACTCGAGGGTATACCTGAGTATATCTAAATTTCCAGGGTTAGACTCGTGGACGCGTGTTGCGGTGCAGAAGTGGAAGACGTGCAATTGTTGACGCGTAGACGCGAGTCGCGGTGCAGAAGTCAAAGACGTGCAATCGTGGATGCGTGTCGCGTTGCAGAAGTCCAAGACGTGCAAACCTGCAATGGTGGACGCGTAGGACGCGGGTCACATTAACCACCCCTCGCCTTTATAGACGCCTCCTCGCACTATCTCTGTCACTCTCACTCGCTCACGCAACGCCGCCTCTCACGTCCCATCATCTTCTCCAAAGCAAAACAACCCTCTCGCTCTCCCTCTCCCTCTCCTCTGTAGGCAAGATGGACAAGGAGAATGTGAATCCCATCGTCCACGACACCGTCCCCTGAACGGCCGTCACCGCCACCGCCGCCGGTGCATCAGAGGCTGACGACGGTGGCGGTCATATCCCGCCGGGATGGGACCCCTATGAGGAGGTGCCGTACATCTCGCCCCCGAACCCCTAGGACACCTGCATGGACGACCCATGGAACGAGGTAACTACGGTTTGCTCCCTTTTTTGTTCCCCATTCCTTTTTGAACCCTATTTTTGCTGGTTCCCTAGTAACTATTAGTGCTGATCTGTAGATGAATGAGTATTGGGTTAATATTTGCGCCAATTTTCTTCCATTTTGTTTTGATCCCTTCTTTTATTTCATTTAAGATTTGGGGTTCGGCCGTTCGGTTAATTTATGCAAGTAATAATGGGATCTCAATCAGTTAATTTATGCAAGTAATCATGGGATCTCAATCAGTTATTTTATGCATGAATCAAAAGATATCAACCGTTTAATTTTGCAAATAATCTGGAATGTGTTCATATTCAGATCTGGAATCTGTTTCTTTGCCTATGATGAATCGGTGGGCACACATTTTTACAGGGAGGGTTCAGTGAACCATTGCTGTGTACAAATCTGTTGTGCATGAGCTTTGGTTCGCTAACATCGTCCATGTAGATATATAATCGTGTCCACTCTACCTGAGGCTAGCTCTGTTTTTCCTAACTTTGTTATCATGCACGTTAGTCATTGTTGCAACTCATTCACTCATAGTTTCCGTTTGATATGGATCAGGCATCTGGCATCGACATCGGCAGCGACGACGAGGACCAGCACACCAAGACTCGGCAAGTGCTGCGGAGGCTGTAGGTCGGCCAGTACATCTCCTACTTCGCCAAGGGTGTCTACAGGTGCCCCTTCTGCACTAGGAGACTCTGGGGCACCGACTTCAACTGCCCCCTCATGCATGCCGAGGACATCGGCAAGACCTTCCCCAAGGTCGGCGCGACAGTGAACGTTTACTCCTTCCGCGCCAAGCACAAGGCGCTCGGCATTCACATCCACAACTTGTAGCAGGTGGAGATCTCCACCGGGCGCATGCCTCCGCTCAAGCCCAAGGTGCCCAATGGGAGCAACAAGTGGAGGCAGAGCCAGATGGGGTAGGCGGATTCCTGGACGTGTGCTGCTGCTGCCTCCTCTATTTTTTTGTTAGCTAGGGATCCCTTGTTGTTATGTTGTTAGTATGATGGTGCTGCGAAGAACCTCGAACTTGTTACCATGTTGGCTGCTGTATGCAGCTTATTATCTAGGGAGGGATCCCTATTATCTATCCCTATTCTACTATATGACTGTGTGAATTTATCGTACATTACCCTGGAGATTTGCTTCTAGATTTAACTACATACATATGGACCAGAGGGAGTACTAGATTTGCTGCCATATTGGGCAAACAACGAGGGCCAAAAGGCACAAATAATTGAAGAAAGACAAAAATGCAAGCCGCTCTAGATTTGATACAAATTAGGTGAAAAAAGACAAAGAGAAAGAGGGGAAAATACCAATTTGGGCCGAGAGAGACAAACCCAGCTCCTGCTCACGTACAACCAAACACGGTCTCATCCTGGCCCAGGCGGTCCCTTTCTACCAGCCCCACGCGACACGGCCCCACACGATGCGGCCCCACACGTCAGCACGGAACGGTCAACTAAACGGCAATCCTCCCGTCTTAGCTCCTTCTGCGGGTTTCAAACAAGGGCTTGGGGAAACTGAGGAAAAACTAAGGAGCTGGGGAAAAATGAGTACAACTAAGGACCCAAGGGCACGAAAATAGAAATCCCTTGAAACTAATCGTTGTAGCAATTTATTCCAAGATGCCAACCGAGGTCCAATAAGATCCCGCCTGAGCGTCATAGACGGTGGATATTTTTCCATTCCCTTCTGTAAGGTATCCCCTTTAATTATGAAGTACAATTATGTTCAAAGTTGGATACTGTTCTTGAAGGGTGGTTGCGTCCAACCATTTATCTTCCCAAAACACTATCTCGGATCCATCCCTAATGAAGAAAGAACCATATGGAAAAAGTGCTTCTTAGTTGCCATAATACCGGCCCAAAAATGGAAATCTCTAGGTTTCCAAGTAACCCGAGTTTGAGCTGACATAATTTCCTCGCCTCAAGTTTTGTCATCCGCCATTCTCAGTTAACAATCTGGACAACCATTTCCCTAGCAGGCCTTATTCTTAACTTCAAGATCATGAACATCAAGTCCACCTTGATATTTTGGACGGCAAACGATACTCCATTTAGTCAAACAATATTTTTTCTTCTCACTATCACTCGGCCAAAAGAATCTGGATAAGAAATAATCCAATCTATGCGAGACTCCTGTAGGCAACTGGAAGAAAGAAATCATATATAATACCATGTTTGCGAGTTCCGAATTTATGAGGACTAATCTTCCGCCTAAAAATATAAATTTTCATTTCAACTATTAAGGTGTTTCTGTAGTCTTTCCTAGACTATTTTCCATTCTGCTAACGTGAGCCTCCTATAATGAATCTGAATGCACAAATAACTAATTGGAAAACTGCCAACCCCACATCTGAAAATTTGGCATCTAGGTTAGGTTCGTCTTGGGCCTCGTCAAACAAAACAATTCACTTTTATGAAAATTAATCTTAAGACCTAACAATGCTCGAACGGTGAAAGTATTAACTTCAGATTTCTTGTCTTTTCCAGATCATGTTCCATAAAAAAAGTTGTGTCATCGGCACATTAAAGAATAGATATTCCTCCATCAACCAAGTGGGGAACCACACCTTCAATCCAACCATCAACTTTACACTGCTCAATTAAAATAGCCAGCATATATGCTAAAATGTTAAATAACACACTACTAGAAAATAGCATTTTTGTGGCTCACCAAATTGGACTTCTGTGGTGCCACAGAATTCTGAGAATTCTGTGGCGCATGTTGCCCCATGCGCCAGAGAAGGTCAGACAATTCTGTGGCGCATCTACAGATATGCGCCAAAGAATTTTCACCAGATTCTGTGGCGCATATCCGCATATATGCGCCACAGAATGTTGCACCTGATCCAAATTATTACACAAGTACATTACAAATGTTCATCGTCGCATGTCTTAGTCACCGGCCACCTAGACTAAAGTAAAGTAGAGTATAACCGCGGTGGCGATGAGTAAGAGGGGGGACCAAGACCTTCAGCTGTTTCGTCTTCTTGTCCACGTGTCTCTGATAACCCACAAGTATAGGGGATCGCAACAGTCTTCGAGGGAAGTAAAACCCAAATTTATTGATTCGACACAAGGGGAGACAAAGAATAATTATAAACCTTAACAACTGAGTTGTCAATTCAGCTGCACCTGGAAAAGCACTAGTAACAGGGGTGATGTGAAAGCAGCAGTAATATGAGAGCAATAGTAACAGTAACACAGCAGCAGTAGCAGTAACACAGAGGCAATGGCACCAGAAAATAGGTGATACTACTTCTAATGGCATATAGGACCGAGTGAGTATTTGATGATGAAAGATGGACCGGGGTTCCTAGCTATCTACACTCTAGTGGTAACTCTCCAATAACAAGTGACAAGTGTTGGGTGAACAAATTACAGTTGGGCAATTGATAGGATTGAAATAGCATTAAGATAGAACATCAGGTTTATTAATCAATTAGGCATGTTTTCCATATATAGTCATACGTGCTCGCAATGAGAAACTTACATAACATCTTTTGTCCTACCAGCCGGTGGCAGCCGGGCCTCAAGGGAATCTACTGGTAATTAAGGTACTCCTTTTAATAGAGCATCGGAGCAAAGCATTAACACTTGGTGAAAACATGTGATCCTCATATCTAAGCCATCCCCTCCAGTTATCCCAGTTGCTGTCACTCTGGGGCCTCGGGTTCCGGACATAGACATGTGCAAACAACTTGTAGATACAATCTAAGCAATAATTATAGAGCTTAAATCTAAGATCATGCCACTCGTGCACTAGTGACAAGCATTAAACACAACAAGATTGCAGCAACAATAACTTCACAAACTTTATAGATAGACTGATCATAATGTAACAATTCATCGGATCCCAACAAACACAACACCGATTACATCAGATGGATCTCAATCATGTAAGGCAGCTCATGAGATCATTGTATTGAAGTACATGGGAGAGAGAGTACCAACTAGCTACTGCTAGAACCCGTAGTCCATGGGGGAACTACTCACGGAACATGATGGAGGCGGTGGCGTCGATGGAGAAGCCTTCCGGGGGCACTTCCACGTCCCGGCGGCGTGCCGGAACAGAGATTCTGTCCCCCAAAATGGAGTTTCGCGATGGCGGCGGCGCCCCTGGAGTCTTTCTGGAATATGATTGATTGATATAGGGTTTTCGCGTCGCGAGGAATATATAGGCGAAAGGGCGGCGCGAGGGGGTGCTCGGGGGGCCAACCCCATAGCTGGGCGCGCCCCCCCCTCTTGGCCGCGCCGCTAGATGGTGTGGGGCCCCCTTGGCCCCTCTCCGTCTCTCCTTCGGTGTTCTGGGTCCGTCTCGGTAAAATAGGAGGTTTGGCTTTTGTTTCTTCGAATTCCGAGAATATTGCCCGAACAGCTTTTCTGGAACCAAAAACAGCAGAAAACAGGAACTGGCACCTTGGCATCTCGTTAATAGGTTAGTGCCGGAAAATGCATAAAATCATTATAAAGTGTGAGCAAAACATGTAGGTATTGTCATAAAAGTAGCATGGAACATCAGAAATTATAGATACGTTGGACACGTATCAAACATCCCCAAGCTTAGTTCCTACTCGCCCTCGAGTAGGTAAACGATAAAAAGAATAATTTCTGAAGTGACATGCTACCAACATAATCTTGATCATACTATTGTAAAGCATATGAGATGAATGAAGTGACTCAAGGCAATGATCTATAGCTTGCTAACAAATAGATAACATATAGCAAAAACTTTTCATGAATAGTACTTTCAAGACAAGCATCAAAAAGTCTTGCATAAGAGTTAACTCATAAAGCAATAAGTTCTTAATAAGAGGTTTTGAAACAACACAAAGGAAGATTTAAGTTTCAGCAATTGCTTTCAACTTTCAATATGCATATCTCATGGATAATTGTCAACACAAAGTAATATAATAAGTGCAATAAGCAAGCATGTAAGAATCAATGCACAGTTGACACAAGTGTTTGCTTCTAAGATAGAAAGAAGTAGGTAAACTGACTCAACATAAAGTAAAAGAAAGTCCCTTCGCAGAGGGAAGCATGGATTAAATCATGTGCTAGAGCTTTTTAAGTTTTGAAATCATATAGAGAGCATACAAATGAAGTTTTGAGAGGTGTTTGTTGTTGTCAACGAATGGTAGTGGGCACTCTAACCCCCTTGTCAAACAGACTTTCAAAGAGCGGCTCCCATGAAGGATGTTATCTCTACCGACAAGGTAGATCATCCCTCTTCTCTTTTGTTTACACATGTATTTTAGTTTTATTTATAGATGACACTCCTCCCAACCTTTTGCTTTCACAAGCCGTGGCTAACCGAATCCTCGGGTGCCTTCCAACATTTCACATACCATGAAGGAGTGTCTATTTGCAAAATTAAGTTGCTTACTGATGAATCAAGGCAAAACATGTGAACAGAATTATTAGTTAAGGTTAATTAATTGGGGCTGGGAACCCCGTTGCTAGCTCTTTTTGCAAAATTATTGGATAAGCGGATGAGCCACTAGTCCATTGGTGAAAGCTGCCCAACAAGATTGAAAGATAAAACACCACATACTTCCTCATGAGCTATAAAACATTGACACAAATAAGGAGATAATAACTTTTGAATTGTTTAAAGGTAGCACATGAAGTATTTACTTGGAATGGCAGAAAAATACCACATAGTAGGTAGTTATGGTGGACACAAATGGCATAGGTTTTGGCTCAAGGTTTTGGATGCAGGAGAAGCATTCCCTCTCAGTACAAGGCTTTGTCTAGCAAGGTTGTTTGAAGCAAACACAAGTATGAACCAATACAGCAAAACTTACATAAGAACATATTGCAAGCATTATAAAACTCTAAACTGTCTTCCTTGTTGCTCAAACACTTTTACCAGAAAATATCTAGACCTTAGAGAGACCAATCATGCAAACCAAATTTCAACAAGCTCTACGTTAGTTCTCCACTAATAGGTTTAAACTACATGATGCAAGAGCTTAAACATGATCTACTTGAGAGCTCAAAACAATTGCCAAGTATCAAATTATTCAAGACAATATGAAGCATTTTCTGTTTCCAACCAAATAATGCCATGAACATTAAAAGTAAAACGAAGAACACAAGTGTTCATATGAAAAAGCGGAGCGTGTCTCTCTCTGTAACATCCCAAATTTTCAAACAAGAAAGAAAATGAATTTCCTTTTTTTCAAAAATTGGAGCCAACAAAAACGTTAACTCAATTGAGTTTGGTGCATAGAGCTCCTACACAATTGTTGTGAATTTTGCTAAGATGCTTGGGTAAAGTATTTTGAAAAGATCTTAAACCCTAAACCCTATCCTTTTCACCATCCAAGTTAAATAAAAATAAACATAAATTAAATAAGAAAAGGGCCTATGTGCCTATGACTATTTTTGTGAAAGTTTTATTTAGACCTTTCTACCTTTTGTAGAGGTTTTGAAAACATTAATCAACCCTACCTAGTGCTCAACGAATCAAATCGAAGTTGAAAACAAAGTCAATTAAAAAGAAAATAAAAATGCCATAGAGGCATATGAGAGAAAATAGCAAATTTGTGAATTTGAGGATCTTGACCCTAAGACTTGTGGTGAATGGTTGGATCACTCCTCTATACCATTTCAACACTCAACAACATCAATTGGGTCAAGAGAAATCAAATCAAAAATCAAAAAAAATGAAAATTGCATGTGGCATGTGATAATGGTCACTTTTGACCTTTTTAATATCTTACCCACTTTGAGCCCTTCTATTAAGAAATTTTCAAACCAAACCCTGCCAACTCTTTGCACCTCATCCAAGACCTCATCAAGGTGAACAACTTTGGTGTTGACCACTTTGACCAGATCGTTGACCATTGCTTAATTTAGTCAAGCCAAGATGCTATGTTGAAACAGATTCTAGATTCCCTCAAATTTTAGAATTGTCACAAATCCTTTCCAAATTTCAAACCAATGCCACACATTGCTGCACAACATCTTTTAGAACTCATCCATCACAAAAATTGATCAAAATTCATCACACATGAGACCTTAGCAAATAATCAAATGAAGTACATAGAGGTACAACCACTATTCCAACCACTATTGCCTACCTCACTCTCTCTCTCTTTGAGCTCATCTATAGTGCCTTGTACCTCCAACCACCCACCATGACCTCACTGAACCTTGACATCATCCACATGAACCAAGACAAGCCAAGTACATGACCTATGTCACACACATTTTGGCATAAATCAAATGTGCTTATCCTACCCCTCTTCTACCATGCCCACCTTGTCTTTTACCTTAGATTCACCTCACACCAGCATGCCATGACCAAAGAGACCAATAAAAAGTACACCATCAACTCTATGCCATGCCATGCCATGCCGCCCTCATGCTCACCACCATGCACCACCTACCCCTGGCCTTTCTCCCTCTCTCTCACCTTGTCACACACCTCACCCTTGACCCTTTTCAACTGCTAGACACCACCATGGGACAAGGAGAGAAAGTGGTGGACTAAAACACTCATGCCATGTACTTGATCGCCCAACCCGTGGCCACCCCTCTCCCTCTGCATGCACACTGCAAGCCAGCCTCTCTCCCTGCGCCACCACACTCCATTCTCTCCCACTCACCTGCTAGACACCAGCGTTGACCCTCTCACACGCCCTGGCCACGCCACGACGCGACGCCCTCGAAGGACGCCGACGTCGGCCTCGTCCTCGCGAGCCCTGCGCATGTGGTGACCCGACATACCTCTGCATGGTGTAGTATGCAAGTCTGATATAACACCAATGAAACACCGTTCCACTAGTATTATATCGCTCAGAGTGGTACAACAGAAACATATGCGGGTCCAAGGCATGTCTATAGAATTACAACATCGACTCGTTACATAAAATCATCACAGACCTCCTACTTTACAATGAGGTAAAACTGCAAATAAACTCCAGAAGAACGGCTCGTAGTCTAGTCTTATCACAAACTCTATTTGTAGAGTATTACACTAACTACAGAGGCTAAGAATAGACTCTAGCTAAATAGGAGCTAGGTTTAGGAAACTAGTTCCCTTCTATGGCTAAACTAGGTTTTCTCCTTGTTGGATGTGGTATCTGACTCCTCTGACAGGGTCCTGTCTCGTGAAGTAGTTGTTGACTCCTCGGCCTTCGAGTTGCACTATAGATCCTCCTTCGATGCCTCCATATCTAAGCAGGGGATTTAAGAGTGGGATGAGTACGAGCGTACTCAACAAGTTCATTATAGGAAAGAGGTGTTTAATGCACTAGCTACAGCATTAGACCAGAAAGTCTAATACCAATGCAAGTTTTCATAACCATTTCTTCAAAAGGTTGCTTTTATTCGGAAGAACTATGTCCGTCGACCTTCACCGGTTTACTAGAACTTCATGGAGCTCCTTTCCGGCAGCGTTCGCAGTTCCATATCCCGGAACAGGGAGTGACAGGTCACGGTTCAATACACTCTGCAGAGGTGTGTTGCTTTACCCATAAGAGATCTTATCCTTGGTGCCAACCGGGCATATTCCCCGTCCACACTTCCTATGGTGTGAGGCCCGGTATAAGGTCTAGCCAATCATGTTCCTCCGCTACCTCGAACACCCACCCTTTGTTGCATGCCCCGACCCTGGGTCCTCGCCGGTCCCATTATTCCCACTCACGGGTGGACCCCGACCACGACGACAGTTTGGGATCGAACCAAACTCCCTCGCCGGTAGCTGCAACCCATCATAGACCGCAATACTGTGGGGACTTAAGGCTTCCCCAGCCAACCACTTGCACTTCGAGCGACAAGTGTCTACGGACTATGCCGTGGGGACTTAAGGCTTCCGCAGCCAACCGCTTGCCCTGACAGATACAAGTGTCTACGGTAAAGCGCATCCGTTGATGAACGAGAGGTGGAAACACTTTTGACTACTCCGTCCCACTCCGGATCTTATGGTTAACACGGGTATTACGGCACAAGAATCACTGGCGACATTTGTTGTTTAATCCTAGATGGATATAAGCCCGTGCAATGGAACCTCCACCATATCAACACAATCCATGGTTCCATTGCCCACCACATAGTCATATTCATAGTTATGAAAGTAGTGGTTTTGATTTTTATGCAATAGTGATAACCATAATACTTTGCAAGTAATTTGATAGAAATACTCAAATGACATGAGCAAGTGATGAACTTGCCTTTCTTGACTGCAAGATTATGCAGGCAAGGTCTTCGATACGCAATAACTCCAGATTCTGAAATAACATCATCGTCCGATAAGGACGATGTTTAAAAGATTGGCAAGGATGCAATAATGCATAAGTATGAGCTGCAATCGCTCTAAGCGTGACCTAACCCCGATGATTTAGGATCGGTGAGTTGTAATGATTGGTTTAGGGTGTGTTGCACTTTTAGAGTGATTCCCCAAACAAGGTTCTTATTAAGAATTGGTTACTTGGTATCATAAACAGGTGTTGTAATATATCATAATAATAACACTAATAGCATACAACAATAACATTTGGTATAGTACTAACATGTAATGAATAGTGGTTGGTTTTAGCACTATATGCCATGGTTAATGATTGATTATTATATACTTCAAAAGAATAACTTTTGAAGAACATGTTCTTTAATAAAGGATAAGTATAATAATCAGGTTTGTGGCGTTCTATGGTTTATTATGGGTTCCAACTAGTTTCTAGGGTAAGGAGTAGATGGATCCCAACATAGTTGGATTCATCAAAAGCTATAACTTGTAAGTGTTGAGCTAAGTCAAAGCATCTTGAGCAATTTATTTTAAATAGTTGCCATCAAGGTTGATATACCTTGTTGGTGATAGATGGCTATTGTTTATAGGTCCTATTAGGCATGATTGATGATGATTCCTTATTTTCTTCAAAAGAATAACTTTTGAAGAACATACTTCTTAAATAATAAGAAGTATATCAATTAGGGTTGAGGGGTCTAGGTTTTACTATTGGATCCACTCAAATAAGGCATAGTTGGCTCCTGGATATTATGGTTCATAAGTATCTAATACTTTAGTAGGGTTTAGTGGAATATAGTTAGTTAATGCACATTATTTGACATAGTTGTTATTGGGGTCCATCACAATGGTGTGATGCTAAATAGTTATGAGTAAGGATGATAGTCTTGGGAACAAGAACTAGGGTTTAGACTTATGTGTTCCTATTGGATCACCTGGGTTTTATGTTATGTATACATGGGATGCTAAATTATTAATGATAGGGTTCCTATATATATATATATGTGAATATGATCAACCATTGAGTTGCTCATAATAAACCTATGAATGAAAAGTAAGTGGTATGATCACATCCTATAACCTAGGGTTTAGGTTAGTGGCAAATTAGGGTTCAAATGGATTAGTGGAGCTAGGGTTCCTAATGGTATTAGGGTTTTAGTATCCCACATAAAATTATGGGTTTGTGTTCTTAATTCAATATGGAACTTAGGGTTTCCTATTTGTCAATTAGTTCTTGGATTAATAACTTCATTATGGATGAAGTTATTAATAACTTTGCAAATAAAAATAATATTGAATTTGCCATTTTGTTATTTTTGAACAATTAATAATTTAGGGTAATTATTAATCAGGGTGTAAATCATTCTAATAAGGATTTATCAAGTTAACAAATAAATAAAAATTAGTTTTAGTGTTTTCTTTATTTATTTACTGGTTTTATTTAATTTAGAAAGTTTTTCTAATTATTGAATTTTAATTCAATTATGAATAAGAGAAAATGCTTAAATAGTAAGTATTAAATACTTAAATTTTTATTCCAAATAAAAATTTCATATTATATTTTTATTGGATAGAGTTTTCTTTTCTAAGAATTTTGATATCTCATTTATATTTTTCTGACTTAAATTGAATTTTCTAAATTTATTTAAAGTTGCAGATATAATTGAATTTTGGATTTAAACTAAAGGAATCACTGGATGTACCCGGCTATTCTACACTTAGACATTGACAGGTGGGCCATTGGCCACGTCAGTGCCACGGTGGCTATGAGGTGGCAGTACTGTGGCCGGCCGGCGGCCAGTTGCCGACGACGGTGGCGGTCCAGGGTTCCCGCGGGGTCACGCAGGTGCTCACTGGAACGAGCATGCCGAGGTGAACACGATGGTGGCGGCGCCGCTCCGGTATGGTCACCGGAGCGTGCTCAGCGGCGAGGAACAGCGGCAGTGATCACGGGCTAATCGACGCGGTGAAGCTACGGTGTGCAATTGAACTCGGCGAGCATGCCAGGGCGATCAGAAGCTCACCAGGAGCATGGCGCGCTTGACGGCGAGGTCAATGGTGGTTTGGTTCGCCGGATTTAATGGCGCCGGCCGTCGGAGAGGCGAGGTTGATGACGGCGCTACGGATCACCATAGCTCGATTCCTTTTGCAAGCAGAGCAAGTCGAGCATGGCGGTGCCGATGGTGGTTACGGCCTAGCCTGGGGACGTTTCTACCGGCGGCGATGAAGATGGCCGGAGCGAGCTAGGGTTTCGGTAATTTAGGAATTTGAGCAGAGGGAGAAGAAAGCGAGCTAGGGCTCGTTCTAGGGCTTTTATATGGCGCCAGGGCGCGCCTCGTCACGCCGTCGGTCGAGGAGAGGCTGCCAGCGCCGAGGGGAAGATGGCCACGGCGCCTCGCTGGCCTCCATGCGGGAGGAAGGGATGAGGACGAGCTCCTCTCGTTGATTTTTCAACGAAGAGGTACTGGGCTGGGTTGGGCTGTGCTGGCTTGGTGCTGATGGGCTTCTTGGTGGGCTGTGTTGGTGGGCGTCGCTGCGGCGGAAGAGTCCAGGTGAGATTTTCTCCTCCCTTTTCTTTTTTCCATTTCTGTTTTTATTTTCTGTTTTCCTTTTCTAGTTTGTATTCTGTTTTAAATTCAAATTTGAATTCTTTTCTATTTTGCAGATGTTTGATAACTGCAATTTCATGAGGACTAATAAGAAAATCAATACGTTACTGCATTGTTCTTGATTAAACATTAATATATATATGTGGCCTTGGTACAATTTTAATTAGGCAAGAATTTAGGTATTAGTTTTAATTTCCTTTTTCATTTATGATATAATTCTCTATTGAGTAATTAGAGTTGGTGATTCCTCTTCCAATTGTTTTGGAAGTTATTATTATGACTTGGCTTCATATTTGAGGAATGGTCAATTGCACATGATTTTATGTGAGTTCCAATGTATTAGGTTCAATAATTGAAGCTTAAAATTTTATTAATGTGCCATACTAGGGTTCTATTGGTATTAACCTGATGGTAATTGATTTGAATATCAGTTATGGCCTAGGTTTATATTGTGATCACCATAGTGATACATAAACTAGGTTTTAGATATACTTCTTGGTTGTAGAGATAAGGTGACATGATATTGCCTTAGCTAAGGGTTGATCTTTCCTAACCAAGGTAGTATGGTTACTTGCTTAATTGTTGTTGTTCCTTTTTAATTACTAATGATCTGAGAATTGATTCTATCTTATACCAATAGACTTATTTTATATTTTTAGTCTACTATTTAAGTAACTAAAGTAGCTATGGTTCTTTTTATAGTTAACTTTGATTATATGGATGAGTGGTTTCTCACCATATAAAGTATAGTGTTTACTCTAAAGTTTTCTTATGTTCTTTTATTGAGGAATAAGTGGAATATAGATGTGATAAGATTCTACTTATAATCATCAAGTGATTCAAAAGTTAGGGTTAGGATATAAGCCTATGGTTGCTTACTAGTTACCTCCCTATGATTTCATGTGGTGATTAACATCTACTAATCCTATTAGGATTTAACTTATCCTCACATACCTCAAGAGCATGATCATGGTTTAAGCATGATCAACTTGTTCTTAATATCTTCTATCTCAAATTCTTAGGGTTTATGATCATTTCACAATTTATAATGATCAAAGGTTTAGCTTCCTATGGTATTACTATAAATATTCAGATATGGTTGTACCAATTACCCCTCTCACTCTACAAGGACTTGGATTATATTCTAGGGTTCTACTCTAGGAATGATGATGTGATTATCTAAAGATGTGGTCTTCCTAAGAATTCTACCTTGTTATCTTCTGTAGCTTGTTCTTCAGGAATTCTGATAAACCTGCATCTTGTGGCATGCCTCCACCTCCTAGCTGCTTCATCTTGATCCTAACTATTTTATGGAGTGGCTCAATGTGTTGGTCTTCTTGCATCAAGGTGCAAGATGATGAAATGGATGGAGTGTGAGGCTCCTTTTATAGGCTTGGGCATGCTCTAGTAACATGACACATGGGTGGATGACTCTTGCTTTAATTTGTTGAGTAAGGTGCTTGGTTGTCATGCTCTCATCCATAGCAATCTTTTAAGCATGAGGTGGCATAGCTTAGAACTCAAGCTATGTAGATATTTACATCCTATGTGGCATTGAGATTATCCTCTCATGTGATTTATTTTTGGATAGCCAAGTGGCTTTTGTTACTAAATATCTTGTGAATGATTTTATGCTTGTGATTGAGTCACTATATCATATGTGATTGTATTTATATTATTATTGGGATCAAAATGTCAAAGATAAGAATTATACCCCAATTTTGAATGGTGATGTTTGATTTCACCAAGGCATGATCATATGAGTTTCTAAATACTCATAGTTTATTTTATTCAAATAGTTTGAACTATAATTCGTAATGTAAACGAATTTAGTTTTGTGATATTCCACATATTTAATAAGTTATGATTGAAATCGGAAGGTGTGGCGTTTATGCACTTAGATCCTTGTGTTTTGCTATATTTGGTATTTAGTTTTAAAGTGAATTCAATTGTACCTCAAGGTAGTTGCTTAACTTTTAAGGGTTAATAATTTAGAGTGTGCTTCTTATCTCTTTAATGGTTATATACCTTTCCCATCTCTAGGGTTTAATGATAAGCTTTTGTTGGTGTTAAGTTCAAGAGTTTAGTTCAAGAAATACCATGAGGTTCATGGTAGGACTATTTATTTGTTTAAGACATGGAAAAGATAAGTTAAGAATAGTTTCTCCATTTTGTTACTTGATTTCCAATTGAATAGATGTTCATATGTTATGGCAAGGAATATCATATTATGATCTTTAATATGATCAAGTAGTTGATCCTTGTTTCATATGTTCTTGTGTTGGTTTTAATTCCATTTGATCTAACCCCTTAGATCGAATCATCTCTACCCAAAACAAGGTTTTAGAAAATGTCACATTGAGGTTTATAGCGCTTGACTTGATGAGCTACTTCCATTCCACCAAGGTCAAGTGAAACTTCAGTTACTGTGACTGTTTTACTTTAAAGCGCGAAAATTCCCCAGATTTTCTATGCATGAATGCAATGCACACATCTGTTTCCTCTATTTTTCTAACCCCATTACCTGGGATATTACAGTCTCTACCCCTTAAACTAAACTTCGTCCTCGAAGTTGCACTCTCTCACGTTTCCGGAGTGTGGATCTGACTTGTATAGACTACAACTTTTCTCGAACTCCCTGGTGATCCTTTTGGATATAATTGAATATATCCCTTGTCCAGATTCTTCCTGGAATCCAATAGTGTCTGTCTCTGAACCATGGTTCTTACTTTGATTCATTGATTTCTTCCAACTCTATAAGCTTGTTTCCTTTCTCATTGAAGATTCAAGGATTGGAACTTCTTCTGTTGTTGCTAGTCTTAACTGAAGACTAATTTGATAACTTTCTCCTAATTGGTAAATAGGTTTTTGTTTTCCCTTACTACCAAAACTGCAATAATGGTATTTGTAAGGTACTTACCATGGAAATGGTCGTGATGGCTTATTCCTCTAATAATGAATTAGACTCATTTAGTCCATCCAATCATGGTTTATAGTTGATACCTAAAACTATTTTGGTTTCTTTAGGTTCCATGAAAGGAATCTTTCAAATAGACTTTAGTTTTGGTATGGTCAATCTCCTTCAGTCTTTGGCCTTCTCGAGCTGTATTTGGTCTACGGTATTTTCTTCGTCCAACTTCATTTACCTAAGTTTACTTGAGCTATTGTACTTCTGAGTAAATATTACTCACTTGCTCAAGTTATAGTCATCTTCTTACTTCCTCGAGGTATAAACCTCGGCTCCTGGTCTGATATCCTTCTGAAAGTAGTGTTCGATAATCTTATGAAAATAAGATCGAACTTCCTCTCATTTCAGACCTTCCTTTTCTATTATGCTCAAATTATTGAGTTATTGTACATCCAACTCAATCTTTACTCTACCCCTTAGAGTTTTCTTATGGTCTTCAACTCCTTTTTTTCCAACTATTGGACTTATGATCAGAATATTGGTATAGGCCTTGTTTATGATTTATATTCCTCTAAGGTTTTGCGAAGAAACTTTGTGGTGTATCCACTCAATTGTGGACATCCAATGTGAATCCTTTGACTAAATGTTTATAGATCTAGCTATTTGGCTGACAAGATTTTTATTTATTCACAAACTGTTGTTACAAATAATTATATCGTGGACTATTTGTAATACCCACTAATACCAGCTGTGGTTATTATACCAGCTGTGGCTATTTGATATCTAAAAATGGATTCTATTATAGGTTCTGGTCAACTGGACGAGACATCTTCTACTTTATCTCGCAGTATTGATATTATACCAATTGTGGTCTTCTGATATCAACTATGGTCTTCTTATGTCTGCTATGATTTCATATATCATCTTCCTTTCTTTAGGGTTTATTTTGCATAAAAACCACTATGAATATAGTATCCAAGGTGATTCCCCATGCATTCCCTCTTCTATATTAATTATGGATCTGCTTGAGCTTCACCATAATTATTATCTTTCTCACCTTCATGCTTCTTTCGTACTAAAGTACTCCTCTATTGAGGTAAGCATGAGTTTCTGATTGTACTTCCTGCAGAGTATTGTGGTTGCTTCCCACAATTTTACATCCTTCTTCTGATGAACCTTCATCTTGTCTTCAGAATCTTCAGAATTCGTCACTTCCTCACACGTTTATTATTACGCTCTAGATCTATAGCACCAAGTAAGAACTTGATATTGCAACATGCATTTGCATATCAAAGTTAAACTTCATGTATGGATCTAGTCAAACAATGAAAATCCAATAAAATCCAAGAAGATTCAGCTTTGTGCTTATAATACATACCATCCTAAGCCCGAATATAATAATTGAGGAAGACATCTCTAAACATCAGGCTCTGATGTGTAGTATACAACACCACATAAGATAGGTTTATTTCGTGATACTTAGCACGAATATTTGGATTTATACTATTTGTCTCAACATTTATCCTAATTGCACATTTGCAAAGAGATAAACTTGAAACAAAGTGGTTTGGGATGGTTAAGGTTAACCTAATTTTCTTTGGAAGTACTACTTAACTTTCATTTTATTGAGGACTATCTCACATGATATGTCTAGGTTCTAACATTGCTATTCTAAACACATAATTATGGAAATATAGCTCATATACTTTCATATGTTCTTACCATATAACTAGGGTTCTGATGTACTTGACACAGTTCCCATGGTTTTGGAACACAAATCTTACTCTATTGTTTCGCGTCTAACTTCTTATTAAACTCCTCCTAAGTATTTATGATATTCTAGTCCATCACATAATGATTCTCAGGTGAATCATATATGATTTCTATCTCTACCATGTAAGTAGTCATATATTATTCCTATCCCTCTTCCTTTCCTCCCATGATTGACTCATCATGGTTTATAGTACCTCATAGAACTTATATTCATTCCTTACTATCAGTTTTCTTTTACACGTTTGGATAATTTACTTAACAATTACTTGTATTGGTTTACACCTTCTAATAGGATATCTTGCTTATCTTTGTCACTTAATATTACTCCTATTCCAGATCTGGATAATTCTTACTTAACCATTACATGTGTTGGTACACATCTTCCAATAGGATATCTTCCTTATGGTTGTATCCTCTCTTTGGACTACCATGTATTGTATACCAACTGTGATCTACTCATCTATGGTTTTAAGGAACTTAATGGTGTGCTACATGTCTGGGATTAGCTAACTTTACTTAGGAAAGATAGGTAAAAAATGTTGACTCAAGTGTGTCAGGATTATTCTCAAGTGAATATCCATCTCAAGTCATAAGAATATTTTGTTTAACTAAGAAAACTTTATATAGACACTACCAATCCTATAGGTCTCCTTTAAAGGGTTTTAATCCTAAGGTCAAAGCATTTGCTCTGATACCAACTGTGGTGACCCGACAAACCACTGCATGGTGTAGTATGCAAGTCTGATATAACACCAATGAAACACCGTTCCACTAGTATTATATCGCTCAGAGTGGTACAACAGAAACATATGCGGGTCCAAGGCATGTCTATAGAATTACAACATCGACTCTGTTACATAAAATCATCACAGCCTCCTACTTTACAATGAGGTAAAACTGCAAATAAACTCCAGAAGAACGGCTCGTAGTCTAGTCTTATCACAAACTCTATTTGTAGAGTATTACACTAACTACAGAGGCTAAGAATAGACTCTAGCTAAATAGGAGCTAGGTTTAGGAAGCTAGTTCCCTTCTATGGCTAAACTAGGTTTTCTCTGGATGTGGTATCTGACTCCTCTGACGGGGTCCTGTCTCGTGAAGTAGTTGTTGACTCCTCGGCCTTCGAGTTGCACTCGTAGATCCTCCTTCGATGCCTCCATATCTAAGCAGGGGATTTAAGAGTGGGATGAGTACGAGCGTACTCAACAAGTTCATTATAGGAAAGAGGTGTTTAATGCACTAGCTACAGCATTAGACCAGAAAGTCTAATACCAATGTAAGTTTTCATAACTATTTCTTCAAAAGGTTGCTTTTATTCAGAAGAACTATGTCCGTCAGCCTTCACCGGTTTACTAGAACTTCATGGAGCTCCTTTCCGGCAGCGTTCGCAGTTCCATATCCCGGAACAGGGAGTGACGAGTCACGGTTCATTACACTCGCAGAGGTGTGTTGCTTTACCCATAAGAGATCTTATCCTTGGTGCCAACCGGGCATATTCCCCGTCCACACTTCCTATGGTGTGAGGCCCGGTATAAGGTCTAGCCAATCATGTTCCTCCGCTACCTCGAACACCCACCCTTTGTTGCATGCCCCGACCCTGGGTCCTCGCCGGTCCCATTATTCCCACTCACGGGTGGACCCCGACCACGACGACAGTTTGGGATAGAACCAAACTCTTTCGCCGGTAGCTGCAACCCATCATAGACCTTAATACCGTGGGGACTTAAGGTTTCCCCAGCCAACCGCTTGCACTTCGAGCGACAAGTGTCTACGGACTATGCCGTGGGGACTTAAGGCTTCCCCAGCCAACCGCTTGCCCTGACAGATACAAGTGTCTACGGTAAAGCGCATCCGTTGATGAACGAGAGGTGGAAACACTTTTGACTACTCCGTCCCACTCCGGATCTTATGGTTAACACGGGTATTACGGCACAAGAATCATCGGCGACATTTGTTGTTTAATCCTAGATGGATATAAGCCCGTGCAATGGAACCTCCACCATATCAACACAATCCATGGTTCCATTGCCCACCACATAGTCATATTCATAGTTATGAAAGTAGTGGTTTTGATTTTTATGCAATAGTGATAACCATAATACTTTTCAAGTAATTTGATAGAAATACTCAAATGACATGAGCAAGTGATGAACTTGCCTTTCTTGACTGCAAGATTATGCAGGCAAGGTCTTCGATACGCAATAACTCCAGATTCTGAAATAACATCATCGTCCGATAAGGACGATGTTTAAAAGATTGGCAAGGATGCAATAATGCATAAGTATGAGCTGCAATCACTCTAAGCGTGACCTAACCCCGATGATTTAGGATCGGTGAGTTGTAATGATTGGTTTAGGGTGTGTTGCACTTTTAGAGTGATTCCCCAAACAAGGTTCTTATTAAGAATTGGTTACTTGGTATCATAAACAGGTGTTGTAATATATCATAATAATAACACTAATAGCATATAACAATAACATTTGGTATAGTACTAACATGTAATGAATAGTGGTTGGTTTTAGCACTATATGCCATGGTTAATGATTGATTATTATATACTTCAAAAGAATAACTTTTGAAGAACATGTTCTTTAATAAAGGATAAGTATAATAATCGGGTTTGTGGCGTTCTATGGTTTATTATGGGTTCCAACTAGTTTCTAGGGTAAGGAGTAGATGGATCCCAACATAGTTGGATTCATCAAAAGCTATAACTTGTAAGTGTTGAGCTAAGTCAAAGCATCTTGAGCTATTTATTTTAAATAGTTGCCATCAAGGTTGATATACCTTGTTGGTGATAGATGGCTATTGTCTATAGGTCCTATTAGGCAGGATTGATGATGATTCCTTATTTTCTTCAAAAGAATAACTTTTGAAGAACATACTTCTTAAATAATAAGAAGTATATCAATTAGGGTTGAGGGGTCTAGGTTTTACTATTGGATCCACTCAAATAAGGCATAGTTGGCTCCTGGATATTATGGTTCATAAGTATCTAATACTTTAGTAGGGTTTAGTGGAATATAGTTAGTTAATGCACATTATTTGACATAGTTGTTATTGGGGTCCATCACAATAGTGTGATGCTAAATAGTTATGAGTAAGGATGATAGTCTTGGGAACAGGAACTAGGGTTTAGACTTATGTGTTCCTATTGGATCACCTGGGTTTTATGTTATGTATACATGGGATGCTAAATTATTAATGATAAGGTTCCTATATATATATATATATATATATATATATATATATATATATATATATATATATGTGAATATGATCAACCATTGAGTTGCTCATAATAAACCTATGAATGAAAAGTAAGTGGTATGATCACATCCTATAACCTAGGGTTTAGGTTAGTGGCAAATTAGGGTTCAAATGGATTAGTGGAGCTAGGGTTCCTAATGGTATTAGGGTTTTAGTATCCCACATAAAATTATGGGTTTGTGTTCTTAATTCAATATGGAACTTAGGGTTTCCTATTTGTCAATTAGTTCTTGGATTAATAACTTCATTATGGATGAAGTTATTAATAACTTTGCAAATAAAAATAATATTGAATTTGCCATTTTGTTATTTTTGAACAATTAATAATTTAGGGTAATTATTAATCAGGGTGTAAATCTTTCTAATAAGGATTTATCAAGTTAACAAATAAATAAAAATTAGTTTTAGTGTGTTCTTTATTTATTTACTGGTTTTATTTAATTTAGAAAGTTTTTCTAATTATTGAATTTTAATTCAATTATGAATAAGAGAAAATGCTTAAATAGTAAGTATTAAATACTTAAATTTTTATTACAAATAAAAATTTCATATTATATTTTTATTGGATAGATTTTTCTTTTCTAAGAATTTTGATATCTCATTTATATTTTTCTGACTTAAATTGAATTTTCTAAATTTATTTAAAGTTGCAGATATAATTGAATTTTGGATTTAAACTAAAGGAATCACTGGATTTACCCGGCTATTCTACACTTAGACATTGACAGGTGGGCCATTGGCCACGTCAGTGCCACGGTGGCTACGAGGTGGCAGTACTGTGGTCGGCCGGCGGCCAGTTGCCGACGACGGCGGCGGTCCAGGGTTCCCGCGGGGTCACGCGGTGCTCACCTGGAACGAGCATGCCGAGGTGAACACGATGGTGGCGGCGCCGCTCCGGTATGGTCACCGGAGCGTGCTCAGCGGCGAGGAACAGCGGCAGTGATCACGGGCTAATCGACGCGGTGAAGCTACGGCGTGCAATTGAACTCGGCGAGCATGCCAGGGCGATCAGAAGCTCACCAGGAGCATGGCGCGCTTGACGGCGAGGTCAATGGTGGTTTGGTTCGCCGGATTTAATGGCGCCGGCCGTCGGAGAGGCGAGGTTGATGACGGCGCTACGGATCACCATAGCTCGATTCCTTTTGCAAGCAGAGCAAGTCGAGCATGGCGGTGCCGATGGTGGTTACGGCCTAGCCTGGGGACGTTTCTACCGGCGGCGATGAAGATGGCCGGAGCGAGCTAGGGTTTCGGTAATTTAGGAATTTGAGCGAGAGGAGAAGAAAGCGAGCTAGGGCTCGTTCTAGGGCTTTTATATGGCGCCGGGCGCGCCTCGTCACGCCGTCGGTCGAGGAGAGGCTGCCGGCGCGAGGGGAAGATGGCCACGGCGCCTCGCCGGCCTCCATGCGGGAGGAAGGGATGAGGACGAGCTCCTCTCGTTGATTTTTCAACGAAGAGGTACTCGGGCTGGGTTGGGCTGTGCCGGCTTGGTGTCGATGGGCTTCTTGGTGGGCTGTGTTGGTGGGCTGCTGCGGCCAGAAGAGTCCAGGTGAGATTTTCTCCTCCCTTTTCTTTTTTCCATTTCTGTTTTTATTTTCTGTTTTCCTTTTCTAATTTGTATTCTGTTTTAAATTCAAATTTGAATTCTTTTCTATTTTGCAGATGTTTGATAACTGCAATTTCATGAGGACTAATAAGAAAATCAATACGTTACTGCATTGTTCTTGATTAAACATTAATATATATATATATATGTGGCCTTGCTACAATTTTAATTAGGCAAGAATTTAGGTATTAGTTTTAATTTCCTTTTTCATTTATGATATAATTCTCTGTTGAGTAATTAGAGTTGGTGATTCCTCTTCCAATTGTTTTGGAAGTTATTATTATGACTTGGCTTCATATTTGAGGAATGGTCAATTGCACATGATTTTATGTGAGTTCCAATGTATTAGGTTCAATAATTGAAGCTTAAAATTTTATTAATGTGCCATACAAGGGTTCTATTGGTATTAACCTGATGGTAATTGATTTGAATCTCAGTTATGGCCTAGGTTTATATTGTGATCACCATAGTGATACATAAACTAGGTTTTAGATATACTTCTTGGTTGTAGAGATAAGGTGACATGATATTGCGTTAGCTAAGGGTTGATCTTTCCTAACCAAGGTAGTATGGTTACTTGCTTAATTGTTGTTGTTCCTTTTTAATTACTAATGATCCGAGAATTGATTCTGTCCTATACCAATTGACTTATTTTATATTTTTAGTCTACTATTTAAGTAACTAAAGTAGCTATGGTTCTTTTTATAGTTAACTTTGATTATATGGATGAGTGGTTTCTCACCATATAAAGTATAGTGTTTACTCTAAAGTTTTCTTATGTTCTTTTATTGAGGAATAAGTGGAATATAGATGTGATAAGATTCTACTTATAATCATCAAGTGATTCAAAAGTTAGGGTTAGGATATAAGCCTATGGTTGCTTACTAGTTACCTCCCTATGATTTCATGTGGTGATTAACATCTACTAATCCTATTAGGATTTAACTTATCCTCACATACCTCAAGAGCATGATCATGGTTTAAGCATGATCAACTTGTTCTTAATATCTTCTACCTCAAATTCTTAGGGTTTATGATCATTTCACAATTTATAATGATCAAAGGTTTAGCTTCCTATGGTATTACTATAAATATTCAGATATGGTTGTACCAATTACCCCTCTCACTCTACAAGGACTTGGATTATATTCTAGGGTTCTACTCTAGGAATGATGATGTGATTATCTAAAGATGTGGTCTTCCTAAGAATTCTACCTTGTTATCTTCTGTAGCTTGTTCTTCGGGAATTCGATAAACCTGCATCTTGTGGCATGCCTCCACCTCCTAGCTGCTTCATCTTGATCCTAACTATTTTATGGAGTGGCTCAATGTGTTGGTCTTCTTGCATCAAGGTGCAAGATGATGAAATGGATGGAGTGTGAGGCTCCTTTTATAGGCTTGGGCATGCTCTAGTAACATGACACATGGGTGGATGACTCTTGCTTTAATTTGTTGAGTAAGGTGCTTGGTTGTCATGCTCTCATCCATAGCAATCCTTTAAGCATGAGGTGGCATAGCTTAGAACTCAAGCTATGTAGATATTTACATCCTATGTAGCATTGAGATTATCCTCTCATGTGATTTATTTTTGGATAGCCAAGTGGCTTTTGTTACTAAATATCTTGTGAATGATTTTATGCTTGTGATTGAGTCACTATATCATATGTGATTGTATTTATATTATTATTGGGATCAAAATGTCAAAGATAAGAATTATACCCCAATTTTGAATGGTGATGTTTGATTTCACCAAGGCATGATCATATGAGTTTCTAAATACTCATAGTTTATTTTATTCAAATAGTTTGAACTATAATTCGTAATGTAAACGAATTTAGTTTTGTGATATTCCACATATTTAATAAGTTATGATTGAAATCGGAAGGTGTGGCGTTTATGCACTTAGGTCCTTGTGTTTTGCTATATTTGGTATTTAGTTTTAAAGTGAATTCAATTGTACCTCAAGGTAGTTGCTTAACTTTTAAGGGTTAATAATTTAGAGTGTGCTTCTTATCTCTTTAATGGTTATATACCTCTCCCATCTCTAGGGTTTAATGATAAGCTTTTGTTGGTGTTAAGTTCAAGAGTTTAGTTCAAGAAATACCATGAGGTTCATGGTAGGACTATTTATTTGTTTAAGACATGGAAAAGATAAGTTAAGAATAGTTTCTCCATTTTATTGTTACTTGATTTCCAATTGAATAGATGTTCATATGTTATGGCAAGGAATATCATATTATGATCTTTAATAAGATCAAGTAGTTGATCCTTGTTTCATATGTTCTTGTGTTGGTTTTAATTCCATTTGATCTAACCCCTTAGATCGAATCATCTCTACCCAAAACAAGGTTTTAGAAAAGGTCACATTGTGGTTTATAGCGCTTGACTTGATGAGCTACTTCCATTCCACCAAGGTCAAGTGAAACTTCAGTTACTGTGACTGTTTTACATTAAAGCGCGAAAATTCCCCAGATTTTCTATGCATGAATGCAATGCACACATCTGTTTCCTCTATTTTTGTAACCCCATTACCTGGGATATTACAGCACATGACGCCTGAGGGCTAGCCACTCCGCGCGCGTCACCCTCTACCCAGTACCTACCTAGCTGACGCAGCCCCCCGTGCCAGGAACCCCTGCACCTGACGCGCCCGGTGACATGGCCACCATGCCGGCCATGTCGCGCCCCTCCTCTCTGGCGCTATATAAACCCCTCCGCGCCCCGGGACATCAGCACACAACTCAGCAGCCTCCCTCTCTCCCCCCTAGCACCTCCCTCTCGCCCTCCTCGTAGCTCGCCGGCGCCAACAAGCTCGCCGGTGGCCACACCAAAAGCCTCCCAATTTTTCATCATCATAGCCACCAAGCCCTACACCACTTTGAAGCCCTCGAAAAGCCCTTTCCAACGCACCTAACCCCGCCGTGATCCGTGCCCTGAGGTGAGAGTTATGACCCCCGCAAGCTAGCAGCGTCGGGAGGAACACGACGGCCCAACGCAGTCGGATCCCGATCAAACGTCCCACGCTCCCCGCGCGTGCCCGACGTGCATGCGCCATGCACGCCAGGCCCGGGCAGCAGCTGGGCCGGCCCAACTCCATTCCCGCCCACCGTTTAAATTTAAATTCGTTTATTTATTTCCTGTGATATTTGCTCTCAGATGCTTTGCTAAATAGTTAATAACTACAAATCTGCTCGGTATATTTTGATAAATTTTATATATTTAGAAAGCTCATGAAAGGATCCATCCAACCACACTGGATTCAAATCAATAGCTGTTGTAGAATTTGAATAGTGAAAATAACAAGACAGAGAGTTTTCAGAATTCAAATAAATTTATAAAATCAACCATTTTGAATTTTGAGGTGATTCCACCTCTCATAATTCACATTTCAAGTACTCTAATGGTTTATGCAAAAAATGATATGGGTACTCTATATGATCATGGGCTAGAGAAAAGTATTGGCTATGTAGTCAAATTCTAGCCCATTTAAACTATTTCAAAATTAGGGTTTCAAATATATGAGGTGTAGCACCTCATTTAAATCATCTTCTCAAGTGGTATGAAGTAATGTGAAGACCCTTGTTGCTTGGTCTCATATTTCTCACTTGAGGATATTAAGTCAAATAGGACTTAAATTGCATGAGGTATAGAACCTCATTTAAATCATGTTTCTCAAATAATAAGTGTGGAGTGTTGACCTTGGTCAACATGTGATCATACATTGTTATTTGAGGAGATTAAATCTTAACAAGATTCAATGAGAGGAAATTATTTCTCCAAACTAACGAGAAACCCTAATCCACATTTCAATGAGGGGAAATTATTTTTCCTAACACTAAGTAAGAAAACCCTAGCTTAATATGGAGTAATGTAGGTGATGATACTAGATCATCTTGAGTGAGCCATTAAGGCTACTTAGGCTCATTAAGTATTGATTGATGTTTGTATCCTCGTATTCGTTTATAGACGCTAGTACCGGAGACTATCAAGACGAGGAGGTATTCTACCAAGAAGAAGAAGAGAACCTTGATCACTACCCCATCCAAGGCAAGCTAATATTCTTGCAAAGTGCAAAGCTCTACAAGAGCAAGGCATCACCACATTTTACTTTATGCTTAGGGTCCTATCCCACGTTTTTTACTTTACAAGCTTTATTGAATTTGATTTACCAAGGTTACTTTTTAATTCATGATTCACTTGGGTTTAGTTATGGAGTAGTACAAGAGCATCACACTTAGCCTAGAAAGCTATAAGCTAATTAGCACCCCTCATAACTAGTTGCTAGTGCTAAAATTAAAAAGGACTACTCTAGATGGGAACTTGTGAAAACCAATGACTTTGAAAACCTTGGAATGACGAGTCATTCTATTGAGAGATTTTGAAGGTGAATATGACTTGTGAATGACATGGTGAACTTTACAAAAACTGATGGTTGGGTTCGGATGCGATACCATTCCAATTCTTAAGTATCCCCACAATACCTGAATCTGGGTAAGGCTTAACTAGAAACTTATGTATTTTAGTATGGGTTCCATCTGAACAAGCGTCATAGGGATTATGCCGAGGCTGCCTCCATTGAAAGTGAAATGACGTGAAATGAGGTGAATGTCCGGCTCAAGCCCTGTGCAGTTCCCAGGCTGACGGTTTGTCTTCACTGCGAGGCCAAGCTCATGGGGAGAGGTGCCTATACTAGGGTATGTAAATGAAAGGTTATGATTGGTAGTTCGCGCACTGAGTGCGATAAATCAGGGCCAGTTACCCCTGCCGGACTATTGCAATTGTTGTGGCACAAGTGTACGACCTCTGCAGAGTGTAAACCTATTCGAATAGCCGCGTCCGCGGTCATGGACAGTTGGAAAGGCCATACTGTTCCGTCATCAGAACTTTTCCAAAATATGAATGGTGACTTGTGACTTGAGTTTGAAATATGACTTTGACTTTGAATCACAACAGAGTTGTGGGAATGACACTAATGTTCCCACTTGAGTTAAGTTAGACAAATGAAGAGTCTTGTTTACTAAAAGTGTTTGTGAACTAAAACTGGCTTTATGCAAATGAACTTAGAGCTTAGCACCCCCTTATCTTAGTTGCTAGTACTTACATTAGTATTAGTTTGCGAGTACTTTAAAGTACTCATGGCTATGTCCCTAGCTATTCAAATGGCTAGACTATGAAGAGGAGTATCAGATCCCGGAAGAAGGACAGCAAGACGTCTACGACAACTAGGACCACTCCTGACGTCAACAGTTGCCTATGGAATAGATGGACTACTACTACGCTACTTCGCTTCCGCTATGTGTTTTGTAATTGATCAATAGATCATCTATTATTGTAATGAGACTGGATCATGTGATCCTTTAACTTGTAAGACTATTATGTGTTGTAATGAATGATGTGTTGTGATATCAATCTATTATTTCTCGCAAAAACAATATTCCTGGGATTGCGAGGAATGGCATAATAGGCATCTGGACTTAAAAATCCGGGTGTTGACACTCTCCCACACATGGATTGCTAGGATCCGTATTTATTCAGAGAATGAAAATAACAAAACGAAAATAAAAGCACACAGATGCTCCAAGTAAAGCACATAAGATGTGACGGAATAAAAATATAGTTTCACTAGAGGTGACCTGATAAGTTGTTGATGAAGAAGGGGATGCCTTGGGCATCCCCAAGCTTAGATGCTTGAGTTTTCTTGAAATATGCTTGGGTGACCCACGGGGGCATCCCCAAGCTTAGGCTCTTCACTCTTCTTGATCACATTATATCACCCTTCTCTCTTGACCCTTGAAAACTTCTGCCACACCAAACTTCTCATAAACTTCATTAGAGGGGTTAGTACTCAAAAAAAACTTTAATCCACTTTAGTTCTGTAGTGACACATTGCAAGAACTCAATAAAACATTAGCTATAGCTCTCCACGTCTAGAAAGCCTTACTTAAAGTCCACAAGAGACAATGCAAAAAACAGAGACAAAATCAGTCAAAACAGAACAGCCAGTAAACATGAATTTTTTCGAGGTACTTCCGTTGCTCAAATCAGAAAACTCAAAACTAATGAAATTTGCGTACATATCTGAGGAACACGCATGAATTTTTGCAGAATTTTTAGCGTCTCCTGCAGAGAGATCTACTCAATTTGTGACAGCTAAAAATCTATTTCTGCGCAGAAATCCAAATCTAGTATCAACTTTATATTAGAGACTTTACTTGGCACAAAAATGCAATAAACATGATAAGGAGAGGTTTCTACAGTAGTAACAACTTCCAAGACACAACAAAACAGTAGCAAAATAAAAACATGATGGGTTATCTCCCAAGAAGTGCTTTCTTTATAGCCATTAAGATGGGCTCAGTGGATTTTAATGATGCTCACATGGAAATAAGAGTTGAAGCAAAAGAGAGCATCAAAAGCAAATTCGAAACACATTTAAGTCTAACCAACTTCCTATGCATAGGAATCTTGTACACAAATAAATTCATGAAGAACAAAGTAACAAGCATAGGAAGATAAAACAAGAGTAACTTCAAAAGTTTCAGCATATAGAGAGGTGTTTTAGTACCATGCAAATTTCTACGACCATATTTTCCTCTCTCATAATAATTTTCAGTAGCTTCATGAATAAACTCAACAATATAACAATCACATAAAGCATGTTTTTCATGATCTACAAACACATAATTTTTATCAAGCTCAAAAATAGTGGGATCAAAACTTTCAAACCCAATTTTTAAAAATCTATAACAAGATGATTGATCATTCTCAAGAGATATGGGACTCCTAGATAAAGTCAAGACCTCTCCAATCCCATTTTCATTAGTAGTACAATTAACATAGGACCATCATCTAGGGCTTTATCATAAACATTTGCTAAGCAAAACTCTTTAGTACCATGCATTTCGATATCAGGCACAAACAAAGCATTATCATAAGATTTATCAAAATAGCATGGATTATCATAGATAACAGTAGCATAATTATTCTCACAAGTTTTACTCATAGGGAATATTTCAAGAGAATCCACAGGAACATAACATTCATCCTCCTTTGGTAAGCATGGAGGACAATCAAATAGTGTAAGAGATAAAGAGTTACTCTCATTAGAAGGTTGGCATGGGTAGCTAATCCATTCTTCCTCCTTTTGTTCATCACTCTCCTCCTCTTTTTCATCCAATGATCTTTCAGGTTCATCAATTTCTTCTTTCACAGGTTCCTGCAAATTGTGAGTGCATTCTTGTGCATGAATGAGTCTCTCTTTATAATCAATGATATAAGGATTATTGCTGTAATGTTCTATGCAAAAACCAAGGATAGAAGAGACATAATCTTTAAAGTCCTTACAAGCAACACAGGTTTCATAATTTTTAGACATGAAGGATTCTATTTCAGAAGCTCCCATAAATAAAACAAATTGTTCTACTTCTTCGAACCCAAGATGGATATAATTATTCCAATTATAGGTCACAATTAAAACTTCTTCACTAAAGCCACATTGGAATTTAAGATGTTTAGTATCCTGTTCAGAGCAACAATTTATATCATGGCGTTTAAGCAAGATTTTAGCATTTGTATTCAATTTTTCTAACACGGCACTCATGACTTTACCCTTTCTTGATTCTCTATAATTCATATATAATTCAATAAGCTCCATATAGGTTGTGGGTTCTTCCATAACAACAGTTTTTAATTTTTCGGTTTTTCAAATTTTTATGGATTTTCGGGTATATAGGGAAAATAAAACAAGACAAAAACAAACTAGACAAAAGTAAACTAAGAAAAATAATACTAGACAGAAATAAACTAAGCAAAAATAAACTAGACAAAAGTAAACTAAGGAAAACAAAATAAAATAAAAAACAGAGAGAGAGAGGTAGAGTGTATTCCCTAGGTGAACTTATGAGTAGAGCTATGCCTCCCCGGCAACGGCGCCAGAATATAGTCTTGATAACTGTCATTGTGGTGAACAGACAGATGCCATAGGATGGCTTAAGTTGGGGCCGAATGGGCGCTAGAGGATTCGGGGGGGGGGGTTTTGATTAGATAGGATGAACTTCCGGATGCTTTCCTCAAGAACTTAGCCAAAGCCAGAGGTAGAAGAAGAAAGACACAAGGAAGAACTCTGCTCTAGACCTTTCTCTTCATTGATCTCAACAGGTTACAGGTTTGTGCTTACAAGGTTTCTCTCTAGATCGATCGTCCCGCGTACGGGTGTGCCCCCTCTCCTTATATAGGGGAGAGGGTGGCTTACAGGGGAACAAACCCTAATGGCATCTTTGACTAGACAAACTACTTTACAAAGTTACTTTAATCATAAATGACGCCGGGGTCTTCTTTAATCAGGGAGACTGACGTCCTCCGGATGCTTTCAGCGTCATCCTCTTCTTTATCGTCACGGCTTCGTTTAAAGCTACTTTGCTTAGCTCATCCTTGTCCTCTAGCTCTGGAGAGAATCTTTGACCAGTCCTGCCGACGTGCTACAGTGCACATCTTACCGGTAGCCCGGTGTCTTCTTTATCTGGTTCCGGTATACCCCTCTTGGTGATACCGGCTTAGCTTTACTTAGCCAAACACTTAACTCCGTGCTCCGGTATAAACATTAAACCGGTATCTTGATGGCTAAAACCATCCGGTTTGGCATGCCTTTGGCATACCGGGGGTCATCCCCCCAACATTAGTCCCCGAAGCTGGTATAGTCTGGTGGATTTTATCCAACGGACCATGCCAGGTTCCCATGTCTTAAGGTACCGGTTTAATTTGTCGGTTTAGATCTCCCGGCATCTTTGCCGGACTCACACTTTTCTCTTTGCAAAGTATTTCCGGTATCGTCTTTTCCGGTGTCTTTGACATTAAATCCCTCCTTGGCGAAGTCGAGAATTTCTCGGGTACAGTGCCTGTCAGTGACATGCGCACTATACCTGACGCGCCAGTGTCAGGGGTCACTTCCCTTCGGCTTCTGCGCCAGCACTTATGGCGCCGCACCGGATCCCGCTGTCGTTCCGGATCCGTGCGGCCTCCCTGTGGCATTTTATTTTCCGCGCGTGTATCCTCGCGCCATGTGGCGGCCCACGAAGTGAACCGCCGCGGCCCAGCGGTTATCAGCCCACTATCTCTTCTTCCTATATAAGAGGAAACGGTTCCTTCTTCCTCCTTTCTTCGTACTCTCCACTTCCTCGCGCACTCAGAGCTCCTTGCCCACCTGCGCCCTTGCTACCTCAGTTCGTCGCCAGAGCACCGCCGCCCAGTGAACCTCCGCCGCAACTCCGCCGAGCCTCGCCAAGCCTCGCTGCGCAGAGATTCACCGCAGTGTGCCTGCTGCCGCCGCACTGTACGTTCTCCGGTGACTTCTCCTCTTCTTCCTCGTCGCCGGCCTTCCTCAACGACTACGAGCTCGCCGCACCACCGCCGACCTTCTTCTTCAGCTTCTCCGCCGCCTCAGGTTAGGCCCGATGTGCATTTACCTCTCTCTTCTTTGCTTTTCAGATCTTGGGCCGGTAGGATATTTACTTTCTCTTTTCTTTTGCTTTTCCTCTTACTCGTAGATCTTCGCGCAAGGGTAGATCTTGGGAAATCAGTTTTTGGGTAGAATCCGGCGTCTCTCAAATTCGTATGTCTAGTGAAGAGTTTCTTTCCGAATCTTCCTCCAGTAGCCACCAGGGTGAATCTTCCGACGGGCTCTCAGCCGAACTTGCCCGGATGGAATCCGATACCGGTAAAGGTCAAGACGCCGGCAGCTCTAGCCGAGCTTCCGGAGTAGATTTATCTGGTATCACCTGCGGAGCCTGGAAAGGCTCCGACGTCACGCAGCACGAGATCGACTGGCTCTACCGGTCTAGAAGAATTCCGGAAGGAGTTTCCTGCCGGCTTCCCCACGACGAGATCGAGCCGGTACTTGAACCCGGTGAGTTCGTCGTCTTCCTTGCTCACTTCTAGCGTGGCTTCGGCCTTCCTGCTTCTGACTTCTTCCGCCAAATCCTGGATTTTTACCAACTCCAGCCTCACCACCTTCCCGGCAACGCCATTTTTTACCTTTCTTGTTTTGCTACCTTCATGGAGGGCTACATCGGCCTCCGTCCCACTCGCGAGACTTTTGCTCGCTTCTTTTCTCTTCGGATCAATTCCGTTCAGGGCAAGGAAATTCCTAAGCCCAAACCCCCGTTCAATGCGGGTCTTGCATCATCGGCTCCCGCCAAGGGAGCCCCTTTTTTAAATTCTCTGGTCTCGAGTCATGCCGGTTATGGCAAGGGACCTTTTTCTACGTGAAGAACACCGGTGCCCCAGATCTCATCAATCTGCCGGCTTTCAATCCGACACCGCCCGCGAAGGTCAATTGGGGCTACTTTCCTGGGACGAATCATATTGAGATGAACCGGATCGTACGCTTCATGGAGAAGCCGATGAAAGAGACAAACATCTGCTCTGACGACATCATCCGCACCTTCATCTCACGCCGGGTGCTTCCTCTTAAGCTCCGGGCTCATAAAATAAGCGAAATGTACGGCCCTGGCGATCCTACCAAGATCACCGGCCTCCCTCTAAGCAAGAAGGACATAGTCCTCAAGGCTAAGCAGATCTGCCAAACTGCTATGCCGGATGACTGGGAGTGGGGCTTCATGCCTCTCAGCTCCACCAATCCTCCAACTGACGAAGTAAGAGATTATGCAGTCCGGGTTGTTGTACCGGTAACTTTTACGTTGTGACTAACTGATTTTCCATTCGTTCTCAGGCCAAAGATCGCTTCCCTCGCATCAAGGCGGAGCAGCGAGGCCCTTGCCGGAAGCGGCCTCTGGACACGGTAGATCCGGATCCTTATATCCATTGGATCGACCTCAAGATGGGCCACACCCACACCTCGCGCGCCGGTAACTTCTCGTCTGAAGCTCCCGGTTCCAGTGACAATGTCACTACACTCGAGGTAGCTTTCTTTTCCTGTCCCTCATGCTTTATTGTTATTTGCCTTCTGTAGATGCTCCCTCAGCTAGCACCCAACCACAGGTTCACGAGCATGCTGCTCCTCTACAGGCCGAGGTTGGCCGCGAGTTCCTGGAGAAGCTCGCCCCCCAGGGCAAGAAGAACAAGGCTCCGGCACCTGATGCCGGTTCTAGCCAAGCCCCTCCCGCCAAACGCTTCCGGACGGAAGTCCTTGGGGGGAAAGAAGCAGGCAAGAGGCGCTACAAAGGGAAAACGATGCCGGTCTCTTCCGGGTAAGCTTTTGTCTCTCTGTTTGCTTTGTTTTACAAACTTTTCCTTCTGGTTGCTTTTTCCGATCTTTTCTCTTTTTCTTGTTCAGCCCTGCGCTTAAGCTCTCCAAGAGCGCCAACGGCACGAAGCCGGAGAGCTCTGAGGGAACCGCAAGGACCTCACCTCCTCCTCACGCAAGCCTGGTACCATCTGGTACCGGCAACCCTTCTGCCTCCCCTTTGGGAGGCACTCCAAGTGCGGGGCGCGCGGCCCCTACACCTCCAGACCACCGCGCGGAGGAGGACCTCGTCTCCCCTCCAGAAACACAAGACGTCGGCGCCAGCAACATCGGCGCCGATGCAGAAGCTGCTGGGCGGGCGGAACCTCTGGTTCCTCCCGTCCCGAAAAGAAAGAAGAAGAAGAACTTGAATTCTTCCCCCTCCAAGCCCGTGCCGGACTCTTCCGTGCCGGTAAGCTCTACCCTGGGCCAGGACGCACCTTCGCCGCCCAGGACTTCGCTCGTGCCTCCGCCGGAAGCTCCTAACGTCGAGCTAAGCGGGGCCACGCCAACGCCGCCGCCAAAAACTACCAAGATCACCAAGTTCCTCAAGCCGGAACCTTTTAAAGGGAAGGCCACAACTTCTGGCACTTCATCCCCCGGCCCGCAGTCCTTGGTGCTGCACGTCGGCCCCGCCGCTGCCGCGGCCGGAGAAAAGCCTTCCGGCATCCTAGGCCGGATCACAGAGCTGAAACGCGGAGGCCACGAGCTGGGGCACTTGCTTCCATACACTGAGAAGTGGAATGCTGCGGATGTGTCCGCGGCTACACGCGGCCTGGGGAAGGACCGGCTTCCGGCGCTAGACCCCTCTGGCCCCCGGTGCACGGAGGAGCACTTCATGCGGCTGCGGCGCGCGGTGAAGGAGCTTGACAACGCGTGGCACGATGCCACCAACAACGTGGTGGTAAGTTACACCAAACCCTTTGCAACTTTTCAACTTATGCCGGTTGCATTCTTTCCGGTTTATGTATATCTTCCCAGTCCCCGAGTTTCGTGTTGCGAGCATAGCTCTTAGCGCGAAACTTAGGTAGAAACTCAAAAAACCGGCATAGCCAGTCCCTGAGTTTTGGGTTAAGAGCATAGCTCTTAGCGCGAAGGTTAGGTAGAAACTCAAAAAACCGGCATAGCCAGTCCCCGAGTTTCGGGTTAAGAGCATAGCTCTTAGCGCGAAACTTAGGTAGAAACTCAAAAAACCGGCATAGCCAGTCCCCGAGTTTCGGGTTAAGAGCATAGCTCTTAGCGCGAAGCTTAGGTAGAAACTCAAAAAACCGGCATAGCCAGTCCCCGATATTCGGGTTAAGAGCATAGCTCTTAGCGCGAAGCTTAGGTAGAAACTCAAAAAACCGGCATAGCCAGTCCCCGAGTTTCGGGTTGAGAGCATAGCTCTTAGCGCAAAACTTAGGTAGAACCTCAAAAAACCGGCATAGCCAGTCCCCGAGTTTCGGGTTAAGAGCATAGAGAAACCGGCTTCTTCTTTCTAACACTCTTTCTTGAACAGAGCACGGCTGACGCCCGGAAGCACCTCTTTGAGGAGCTTCTGTGGGAGCACCGGGATCTTGCTGAAGCGCACAACAAGTGCCAAGGTGAGCTTCCGTGTCTTCGGCATCTTTTTACCAGAAGCTTTTCCCTCTTCTAGTACTTATAATCTTTTTGCAGAACAGCCATTCCGGAAGCTTCCATCGAAGCCCTCAAGACTCAGCTCGCTGCACTCCAAGGTACTCTTTCGTTTCCGGTTAACTTGTCTCTCTTCATTTTACCAGCTGTAGTTTTGTTAACGTTTCCTTTCCGGGCTCTAGGTGAAAAAGAGCAGCTCATCCGGGAGCATCGCGAGGCTCTGGACGCCGAGGATCTCGTGTCCAGGGGGCTGAAGGACCAGCTCATCAAACTTGGGCTCCAGCACAACGAAGCGATGAAGGCCGCCAAAGCCGCAGCTGAGGCCAGGCTGAAGGAGGCCCTGGAGGATGCCAACAACTCCACCGTGGTGCTGCGGGCCGAGCTGGAGGAGGGAGCCAAGGCTCGGATAGCAGCCGAGGATCGGGCCGCGCTCCTAGAGGCAGAGCAGAAGGGGTATGACTAGCTGGTCATGCAAACGGACGCGCTTGCCCTCAGTAAGTTTTTCTTCTTTCTTTACCGGTTTTTGCTTATAAGCTTATATTTTCCGGTAGCATGTCCTTATCTTTTTTCTTTGCCTCGCAGGGCTCTTTCCGGACTCGCAGCTGCACGCGCAGAATAAGGTGTCGGAGCGCCGGGTTCAGCAGGAGTTCAAGAACCCGAACGCGCTGTGGGTTCCTTATGACCATCTGATCGCACTCTCTGCGCGGGTCGCCCACATGCGCGCGGTGGACCGGAACCTCGCCGACCTGCCCGACGTGGCGATCCATCTCTTCAAGGTGCTATGGCCTGAGGAGTAGGTGCCGGCAAACCTGACGCTTACCTCCGAATGCCTAAAGGGTGCCAGCCGGAGAATCCGCGAGTGGCAGTGCTCAGCGGCTCGTGTCGGAGCGGATGCGGCGCTACGCGTCGCCTGCTCCTGGTATGAAGACCTGGACTTGGACGCCCTCCACGGCGTGCGCGAGGATGCTCCGACCGATAAGGATCCGGTCCTCACCGCAAAGCGGCAGGATCGAGCCTACCGGATCGCAGAGTATGCCCCGGTCCGCACCTTCATTCCCCCTCCTCCCGACGTCAAGGACTACCTTAGCGACGAGGAAGAAGAAGAGAATGAGGAGGATGAGGATGCCGGAGCGGGCGATGCTCTGCCGGGAGCTGGTGATGCGCCTCTGGAAGCTCCACAGGCCGGTGCTGCCCCTCCCGAAGCTCCTGCTGCTTAAGCGCTTTCATCTTATCGTTGTTGTATCTGATGCTTGAGAAAACAATGTTCATTAAATTCTACCCCGGTATGCCGGGGTTCATGATGTAATATAAGACTTAGCCTCTCTTTTGGCTGTGCTACAACAGTTTATGCCGGTATGTTATACCGGTAGCTTATTAACTTAGGTTTGTTTGTTGACTTAGCGTTTTTCTCATTGTTTTGCTTTTATCTTGCACTGCAAAAATTCCGGAATTGTTTCCGCATCCAATCCGATGCACACTTGGTTCTTTTGCTTTGCCTCTGCCTACCTCTCTAGGTTTTTTGACGTACGAGTCACAAAGCTCTTTCGCCAAGCAAGCACTTTCTTGAACTTAGAAATAATTCGAAATTTTCAAAAAAAACCGGTACAACCGGGGTTAGTTAGATTTTTCCGAATTGTTCGTTCCCACTCTCACTTTTCGTAGTTCACGTGCTTAATTCCTACCTGTTTATCTTGCTTGCCATGAAGCCGGGTTGCGGACAGCAGCAGAGTCGAAGACTCCGGTAGGTTTAGCACGTTACTAAACCGGAAAGAAAAAATGTTCAACAAGCAACCGGTAAACTGAAAAAATAAACATATTGCATGCAAGTTTAGTAGGGGTAGTCCCCGAGATTCATTCGAGGTCCTGATATCTTTTATTCATAGCAAATAAGGTACAAAAAGGAACTTCTTACACCACAACTTTATGAGTAGAAAGGATGCAACAGAGCTATGTTCCACGGACGCTTGGTCTCCTCTCCTGACCTGTCCGCCTTTCCCTTCTTTGATTCCTGTGCATCGATCAGGTAATAGGCATCATTGTGGAGAGCTTTGCTCACAATGAAAGGTCCCTCCCATGGGGGTGAAAGCTTATGCCGGCCTTCAGTGCGCTGCACTAGGCGCAACACCAGATCTCCTTCCCGGAACACCCTCGGGTTAACCTTCCGGCTGTGATAGCGTCTGAGGTTTTGCTGGTAAATGGCTGTTCTTTCCAATGCCAATTCTCTTGCTTCTTCTAGCAAGTCCACATCATTTTCTCTGGCCTCTTTTACCTCTTGTTCGGTATAGAGCTGCACCCTTGGTGAGTCATGGAGAATGTCGGTTGGTATGACCGCTTCTGCTCCGTAAACCATAAAGAATGGAGTGCATCCGGTAGACCGGTTTGGAGTCGTTCTTATGCTCCACAGCACTGATGGTAGCTCATCAAGCCTCTTGTGACCTAGTCACATGCTTGCAAGCTAATCAGATGAAATTCCACCGAGAGGGCCCAGAGTATATCTATCCGTCATCGGGATGGACAAATCCCACTCTTGATCCATATGCCTCAACTCACACTTTCCGAATACTTAATCCCATCTTTATAACCACCCATTTACGCAGTGGTGTTTGATGTAATCAAAGTACCATTCCGGTATAAGTGATTTACATGATCTCATGGTCGAAGGACTAGGTAACTATGTATCGAAAGCTTATAGCAAGTTGAACTTAAATGACTTGATCTTATGCTACGCTTATTTGGGTGTGTGTCCATTATATCATTCATCTAATGACATAACCTTGTTATTAATAACATCCAATGTTCATGATCACGAAACCATGATCATCTATTAATCAACAAGCTAGTTATACAAGAGGCTTACTAGGGACTCCTTGTTGTTTACATAACACACATGTATCAATGTTTCGGTTAATACAATTATAGCATGGTATGCAAACATTTATCATAAACACAAAGATATATTATAATAACCACTTTATTATTGCCTCTTGGACATGTCTCCAACAGTCTCCCACTTGCACTAGAGTCAATAATCTAGTTTACATTTGTAAAGATATAACACACCTTGGCCTTCTGGTGCTTTATCATGTTTTTCTCATGAGAGAGGTTTCAGTCAACGGATCTGACACGCTCAGAAACGTATTTGCAATTCATTTGCGTCTCAACGCATCACTCATTTTCCAAATGAGTCGGCATTAATCATATATGTTCAGTCTTCTGATGGAACCTTAATTCCGCAGTCTGAAATATGTCACTAATATTGTCACACACAATATAGCTTCAAAGTTCTGACACTATCGGTACTACACCAAGTTCTCAAAGAACTTCTTGACTTAACATCCTCAGTCATTTGTCAAAACAATGACATACTCTGCCTTCGTTTGTAGAATCCGTCACAATATTTAGAACTCATCTAAATCTAGCATAGACTTCTTCTAGCTCATTGTGCTACCTTTTAAACAACACTTAGTCTAATTGAGATTAAAATTTTATTTTTATATGTGACCAAACTAATATCGGTGCAACACCTTACAACTATTTGTTTGTCATTACCCCATACAAAACTATATATATATCCTTGGTTCTTCTAAAGCACTAAGAGATATTCTTACTATTGTCCAATGATCATTACATGAATCATTCTGGTATATGCTCGTAACACTTTAGAGCACATGACATCTGATTTTGTACAAATTATTTGTGATCTAAAATCACTCATGTGTTTTTACTCATCGAGTGTCAAATACACTCAAGTCTTGTTAAACCTTCACATGGAAAAGAACAATTTCTTAATATTTTTATATTGAACTACTTCAATATACATTCTATGTACTTTAACTAAAACTTATTAAGTGTTTCAATCTATCTTCATAGATCTTGACACTAAATATGTTTCAGTCCATATCCTCTCATTGAAGTTAATTCCCAATGAAACCTTTTAATTACATCAAGTATATAATCACATCATTTATAATCAATAATATGTCATCCACATATAATATTATATCTATGTCTCAGCGCTCCCACTTAATTTCTTGCAAATGCAAGCATCTTCATCGTTTCTTATGAAATCAAAAACTCTTTGATTATTTCATCCGGTGAAGATTCCAACTCCGCGATACTCACTTCATCCATTTGAAGTTTGTATACTTATCTATTATTCCACGGACTAGCAAAACTCTTTTGTTTGTATCTAGTATACATCCTTCATACAGACTTCTGGTAAGGAATGTATTTCTGCCATCCTACTATCATATCTCATAAAAGAAATATGTAGCGATTACTAGAATAATCCACATAGACTATAAGCATCGCTACGAAAGATCTAATCTTATCGTAGTCAACTATTTGAACTTTGTCGTAAACAATCTTTCGACAAGTCGAGCTTCCTCAAGGATATTCCATCCAAGTCCATCAATTTTATAGATCCATTTACTTTCAAAAAGTATTCACCTATTTTGAATTTCATGGCGCATAGCCATTTTAACGGAGTTAGGGCCCATCATAACTTCTTTGTATGTAGTTGGTTTATCATTGTTCAAAATCAATCCTTTGTCCACAAATCATTTATTTGATCACAAAGTAAACCATACCTACAAGATTCAATAGGTACTTCGATCTCCATGGCTAAAACACTTTGTAGTCATGGGAGCCATGATCGTCGTGGCCGCTTTCGGAACCATTTCCGATGCTGCGCTACTCTGATCATTATGCTCAGGTTCATAAACCTTATCAAGTTCCGTTGTTCTCCCACTCAAATACTTCGCTAGAAAACAATTTCTTAGAAATAAGCAAGTAACATAACAAACACTTTTGTCTTTGACTTCATAGTGGAAAGAATTTCCAATTTGTTTTCTGGGACAACAACAAAGACATTCATCCGGTTTTGGTTGTAAACTCATTTACTTATACCAAAATTTAAGAAAGGACTATTAGGGTTTATACCCATGCCATAACTCATACAATTTCATTTCAACGGATCATGATGATGCTCTATTCAGTGTAAAAGTGGTAGTCTCTAAAGCATAATCCACAAAAATATAATGGCTTCATTTTATTTTATCTCATCATTAATCCAACAAGGTTTGGATACGTCTCTCGGATACTCCATCATCACTATGATACTCCATGAAACGTGAGTTGTAGAACAATTTCATAACTCTCTTAGATGTTTGCTAAAACTCGTAATTCAAATATTTCCACCATGATCCAATCATAGATATTTGACTTTTCTATTACGATGATTTCCACTTCATGCTGAAATTTATTTGAATCCATTCAAATGTTTCAAACTTCTTCCTTATCGAATATATCCATATATATATACTCAATTCATTGTTGGAAGTTTTCATGAAGTAGAAGAATCTCCTGCACGCAACTATGCCCAGTGAATCACATACATCATTATGTATGTTTCCACTAAGTTAGTTGCCCGTTCAACTCTTGGCCTATGAACGGTATTTCAGTCATTCTCTTTAGAAGAGATTTGCAAGCGCCAAACGATTCAAAAATTAAATGACTCCAAAAATCCATTTGCATGGAGTTTCTTTATGCGTTCCTTTCTAACATGACCAAAATGGTGGTTCCCCAAATAAGTGGAATTCAAATTATTTGCCTTATGGCATTTTAGCGTCAGTGTTATGCATGTGTGTTTCACGATAAAGATTTATAATAACTTATCCATCGTACATGGAATACTGTCAAAATTTAAACAAATCATTGTTTTCATTTGACCAGAACGAAACAACAATTATGAAGTTTTTTATTATAAATCTGAAGGGCTAGATAGAATGTCAACGACGAACATAATAACATTTTATTTTTGTTCCAGACTTGCATTCCTATCATATTCCTTATCAGTCACTTAGGCTATTGTATTCTTGTATTGCATTGTTTTGTATGACACTTCATACCAACCAATATGGTACAAATACCCAAGAATTTCATTGTGTGACCAAACTAGCAATACATTCATAACATGTATATCATCTATATACACCTGAGCTAGACTTTCTAGTCTTTTCTTTCTGTCTGCCAAAAATCTTTTGTAGTTTCTCTTTTATCTTTCCTCATTCCAAGAAAAAACACTTCAACATCAATAACTTCTACGTTTGTTGGTCAAATACCAATAATCTTTAGGTTCTTACTTTGAAGTTGATCATCATATGACAAGTGTTCCGGATTTCACTATTAGTAACCTTTTAATGTGATGAACAGTTTTCACTCATAATTTTTATCCATCAAATCATGACGACTTTCTGAGACCATGTCTGTACAAGCTAGGCTCGTAAAGTTTAACATCAGTATTCGCATGTGCAAATCTAGCTTGCACCCGTTGTATGCACACGTAGAATCTATAACACCCGATCATCACGTGATGCTTCGAAACGACGAGTCTTAGCTACGGTGCATACTAAGGACGATCACTTCATGGATATGCGAATATCGTTAGTGCCCAACTAGTTGGAGGATCGGGACGCCTAGCGTCTTCAACCTTCGTACATTCCCATAAAACCTATGATTTTATGTAGTCTCACTAGATCATATTCTATCATCTTGCAATAAGGTCTTAGATATCACATATATCTCATACCTTGCTTATTTCTAAAAACAAAATTTCCAGCTCCTTACTTTTCAAACGGTTTTGAACTTCAAGTTTCGCAGAGACAAGATGATTTTAGGTACTAATTGAAACCATTACTCTTTGAATCAGCAATGTGAGGTTTACTAAAAGTTTACAATAGGACTTAATCATTTCTTGATTCTCTAACAATACGGTACCAGTCCGTAAAGTTTCTTTTCAGACTTAACAGTATTTCTATCTCAATTACAAGACTAGCGCATGGTAGATAACGGATGCCAATTCTACAAATTTAATTCAAAATACTATTCAGACTATGTTCATGATTATTAGTTCATGTTTTAATCTAATTACTAATGAACTCCCACTTAATACAACATCCCTCATAGTTGTTTAGTGGCACACGGTCCATATCCACTACACCAAAACCGATCATCACGTGAGATGATGTAGCTTCAATGGTGAACATCAACATGTTGATCATATCATCCATATGACTCGTGTTCAACCTTTCGGTTTCCTGTGTTCCGAGGCCATGTATGTACATGCTAGGCTCGTCAAGCAAACCCTTCCGCGTGTGCAACATGGCTTACACCCGTTGTATGTCAACGTAGAATCTATCACATCCGATCATTACGAGATGCTTCAAAACGATGAACTGTAGCAACGGTGCATACGAGGGGAGAACACTTTATTATCTTAATATTAATGTGAGGGATCATCTTATAATGCTACAGTCGCGATCTAAGCAAGATAAGATGCATAAAGAATTAACATCACATGCAATTCATAATATGTGATATGATATGGCCTTTCTTCTTGTGCTTTTGATCTCCATCTCCGAAGCACACGAGCATGACCTCCATCATCACCAGCATTGCACCAAGGTCCATGCCGCCGCTTCATGGTTGTCCATCACTTATAGCTACTATAACAACTACTTGAAATAAAGCTATTACATGATGAATAGACACGCAGGTCTTAACAAATTTAAAGACAACCATTAGGCTCCTGCCGGTTGCCATAATACAATAATGACATCTCATACATCAAATATAATCATCATCACGTCATAGCCATATCACATCTCGAAACCCTGCAAAAACAAGTTAGACGCCTCTTATTTGGTTTGCATATTTTACGTGGTTTAGGGTTTTCAAGTAAGATCCAATCTACCTACGAACATGAACCACAATGGTGATACTAGTGTTGTCAATAGAAAGAGTAGATTGAATCTTCACTATGGTGAGAGAGACAGACACCCGCAAAGCCACTTATGCAATACAAGTTGCATGTCGAGCGTGGAGCAAGTCTCATAAACGCGGTCATGTAAAGTTAGCTCGGGCCGCTTCATCCACCATCCCGCAAGATGCAAAGTATACTAACTAAAAACAACAAAAGCATCAACGCTCACAAAAACCATTGTGTTCGACTCGTGCAACCAATCTATGCATAGACCTGGCTCTGGTACCACTGATGGGATTCGTAGCATAGAAAACAAAAAAATTACTACCGCAAGAACGAATAACAAGCCAAGATCCAAATCTAGAAGATGGTAGCAACGAGAAGATCGTGAGACTAACCCTCGAAGATTTTCATAGCCTACGAGATTAGATCTCGTTGTTGCTGTAGTCGATCACTTGCCGCTTTCAAAAGCGCGTAGAAGATCTTGACGGTGCCAGCACCTCCGTACTCGGTCACACGTTCGGTGTTGATGACGACGTCCTTCTCCCTGTTCCAACGGGCAGGGGATGTAGTAGATCCTCCTCGGAATTCCGCCAGCATGACGGCGTGGTGATGGTGGTGGTGGAGATCTCCGGCAGCGCTTCGCCGTAAGCACCGCGGGAGAAGATGGAGGAGGGGAGAGGCTAGGGTTTGGGAGAGGGATCTTGGGCTGCGACTTGGGGTGCCCATGGGGTGCCCCTTGGTCCCTTTAAATAGGTGGCCAAGCCCCTTGGGTCGTCCATAAACCTGCCCCCAAGTTTGGCTGAGTTCCGATAGGTTTCCGGTTCCCAAAACCTACTCCTACTCGGACTCTTTTGCCAATTCCGAAATTGCATTAAGGAAAAAACTTATTTTCCCTTAAGGCAACATGGTTGCACCTATTATGGAACCCTCCAGACTTCCTTAGACATCCCGGGTCGTCCCGGACACTTCCGGAACCTTCCATAATATTCCGGACTATTCCGGTCCTTCCAAAACCTTCTAGAAGCTCCGGTCAAAACATCGAACTTTTTCCGAACCCCGGAAAATGACTTCCCATATATGAATCTTATTCTTCGGACCATTCCGAACCTCCTCGTGATGTCTCGGATCCCATTCGAGACTCCGAACAACATTCAAGCTCCATACCATATTCCATATCTACTTAAAACGACATCGAACCTTAAGTGTGTCACCCTACGGTTCGCGAACTACGCGGACATAGTCGAGAGTTCTCTCCGACCAATAACCAATAGCGGGATCTGGAGATCCATAATGGCTCCCACATATTCAACGATAACTTACTGATCGATTGAACAATTTACATACGATATCGATTCCCTTTGTCACGCGATACTTTACTTGTCCGAGGTTCGATCATCGGTATCTCCTACCTAGTTCAACCTCATTACCGACAAGTACTCTTTACTTGTACCATGGTATGTCATCTCTTGTGAACTAGTCACATGTTTGTAAGCTAATCAGATGACATTCCACCGAGAGGGCCCAGAGTATATCTATCCGTCATCGGGATGGACAAATCACACTCTTGATCCATATGCCTCAACTCACACTTTCCGAATACTTAATCCCATCTTTATAACCACCTATTTACGCAGTGACGTTTGATGTAATCAAAGTACCCTTTCGGTATTAGTGATTTACATGATCTCATGGTCGAAGGACTAGGTAACTATGTATCGAAAGCTTATAGCAAGTTGAACTTAAATGACTTGATCTTATGCTACGCTTATTTGGGTGTGTGTCCATTATATCATTTATTTAATGACATAACCTTGTTATTAATAACATCCAATGTTCATGATCACGAAACCATGATCATCTATTAATCAACAAGCTAGTTATACAAGAGGCTTACTAGGGACTCCTTGTTGTTTACATAACACACATGTATCAATATTTCGGTTAATACAATTATAGCATGGTATGGTATGCAAACATTTATCATAAACACAAAGATATATTATAATAACCACTTTATTATTGCCTCTTGGGCATATCTCCAAAACTCGCCTCCCATGCCGCCTTCGACCGGCGGTGCATCTCCCAATCGGCGCGCCATTTCTCGAAGTCGACGCCGATCATCGGCTTGAGCGGCGGATCGGCCTTGTACCAACGCCCGCCCGCCGCGAACTCGCGGAGCTTCGGCGGCACGTAGAGGCCGTCGGCCTACCTGCACGCCGCACGGCGACTAACGGCGGCGGACAGCTTGCAGTGGCGCCGCCATGCCTCCTCGAGCGTGTCCGGCGAGCGGGATTGCTTCGATCCGGAGGCGGGCGACGCGCTGGTGCTGCGGCGTGCGGACATGCCGAGCGGCGGTGCTAATGCGGAGGCGAGCGGCGCGGAATTTCTCGCCAGAGCTTAGCGGGGAGGCGGCAGCGCATGGCGGAGCTAGGGTTGCGAGTGAGAGGTTCGACCCCCACTTGCATATTCGCCATGTATTTGTAGGGGGCGGCGTGTGGTTTTGATGGGCCCGGTATTCCGCCGATACGGGCCGGCCCGAATACGGGACCTGCTAGATGGCCTAAACTGCGCTCACTTCCTATCCCGCCGGAATTATACGGGGTGGACGCGTTTTGAGGAGCCTATTAGGCATGCTCTAACACCTGCTGTTTCAGGTTCGGACCATCGGCATAGTCACCAGCAGGACTCTTTTCGTGTGATTGTCTCCCCTTTTCTCTGATCCAGCGATATCTAGTCCGTACATAAATACAAATATTTGCTGTACGATTAAGTCAGGTAGGCCAGTTTCGATGACAGCGCCCATCAGAACCTTGAAGCAAGTACATGTACGACTGTTCAAACACGTTTGTCTGCTTCTTCTCCAACGAAATAGGTACAATGTCGTTTGAAAATAACGTACAAAGATTGTTCTGTACTTCTTAATTTGCCAAGTGCCAATAAATTATCGGTACCAACTCGTATATCGTCCAAATTCCACACGTAACTTACCTGACTTGATGTATTTGAAGTTTTTATTCTGACTTGGATAGATTGAAGGTACCAAATATCCCGCAATAAGAGTCTCTCTGAATTTCCTTGATCCTGCTGGCTCTACATGCATGTTCTAAGTAAACAGCGCCATTTTTCTGACTTGCTGATGTGTACAGTTTTCGCTAATGTTTATTGTTTAGACGGATATCTGAGCTGTGTTTTAGGACAACTACCGTGTGCAATTAGCAAGTTTGGATTATGGAGAAGCAAGCGGATGAAAACCATATGTTGCGGCAGTTTCATTTTCATGGAAATTACTCTCCCCTTCTATATACATACGCAACGCCAGTTTTTCTTGTCTTTAGAAAGAATCTATTTAGGTTTGTCATGGTTTATTTAAATAAATATAAACATCTCTAGTACACAGTGAATATGCTAGGAAAATATATTTTATGAGAGATATCATGACATTGATTTTGTATTGAAAATATTGATATTTTTCCTAGAATTTCGGTCAAACCTAAATTAGGAGAAGGGAAAGTACTCTTAGAATTAATAGACCTAGGGAGTAGAATATTTTCACTATGGCTCGTCCTGTTCACGGAGCTTACTCTAGCTAGGGTGCATTGCTGAAAGAAAAAACAACAAAACAGATATATGTGGGCACTTGAAATAATTCTTGGTCTAATTCCCATTTTGTTTCTGCCCCAGCTGGGTCATCTATATAGATGCAACGCCACTTTCTGTTGTCTTAAGACAGAAGCTATTTAAGTTTGTCAATGTTTATGTAAATAGATATCAACATCTCTAATACAAAGTGAATATACTATGAAAATATATTTCGTGAGAGATACCATGTCATTGATACGGTAATGAAAATATTGACATTCTCTTATATAGAATTATGGTCAAACCTAAATACGATTGACGTAGGGAGTAGAATATGTTCTATATGACTCGCCGTGTTGACGGAGCTGAATCTAGCTAGGGTGCATTGTTGAAAGAAAAAAACAACAACATACATATGTGCGCACTTGAAATAATTCTTGGTCTAATTCCCATTTTAATTATGCCCCAACTGGGTCAAATTCCTGTAAAAAAAACTAGGTCAAATTGAAGACTCGATGACTTTGTCACCCATATGGACGTAGGTACACATCTATGTAGTTCGATTTGTAAATAGGGTATAATACATGGTATTGTCCAAGGAGATGTCATGATCATCCTGATTAATTAGATGAAATTTCTACGATTTCACAATGGCTAGGGCTATAAAAGTGGCCATCGATCGACAACTCCAAATTCCTCAAGACCACCAAGGCCTCTACAACTCAAACTTGATCAAGACGAACAAGCCTCTTCAACTAGAAAGAAGATGCAGTCCCAGGCGACCGGTAAGCTACTTAACCTTCAGTAATTATATCATAGCATACTGCATGCTAAATTGCTAACTACGGAGTAACTGATTTATATCTTGTCATATTTATGCAGCGTTCAGTGCTAAGTATGTGCCTCAACAGCAAAATAATTCAGCCAGCGGCCGTAGACCGAGTGCTGCAACACATGATGCTGCAAAAAAACATGCATCGGCTAGTTCTGGTTAGTACCGGTCTTGATTGCTCGTGAGTCTTGAGTCTTCAATCTTGACTCATGCCCAGAATACATCCTAATCCCATTCTTTTACCCATTGAATTGCGATGCAGGGATGAGTGCCAAGACTGCCCTTGAACTGGAAAATTCTGCTGCCAGGGCTAAAGTTCCTCATCCTGGTGGGGTACCATATATCACCGTTGTATCTTAATCCCATGGATTCGAGCAACTGTTTAACAGATTGATATATTACCCGTGCAGGGAATCCACAAGCGCCGGGACATAAAGAAACATCTTCTAATGGTGAGTACACTCAAGCTTAATCTATTTTTCTCCGAGAGCAGCTGCTGAGCTACTGGATCTTTGAGTGCATGCATGAGTGCACGACGACGCCGGTCTTACTTTTTGATCCACCTTTCTGTCCCTGTTCTCTGAAAGATTTCCGTTGCACTTTCTAAAGTTTTCTCGGTTGTCTCATGTGCTTTCGCATGTATGAAGCAGCGCAAGCTAAAGCCATGGCAAGTCATGCCACACCGCCGAAAAAGTAGAGTAACTAATCAACCTAGGTATATGAACTACATATATATTCATCTGCATATGCTAGCGCTATGCGTGTGGCGGCGCCAAAATCTGACTTGCTGATATTTTATTTCGTCAGGCAAGGCTCCCAAATACTTCTAAGCGCGCGGTGAATTCAGGATCAAGAAATTTATTTGGCTCTCTCGTATGGACTGATGGAGGTGGATGTGAAGCTGGATTAGCATACTTTGTCTTTGGTGGTAGCAGGAGTTATGAATAGTCAAGAGGTGCAAATTAAATAAATATGGATTGATCTTTACAGCATGTTACTAGTTCGTCCTCGGTTCTAAAATAATTGACGCAACTTTGTCTAGATATTAGATAAAGTTGCGTTAATTAATTTAACACAAAGATAGTACTTTCTAGTGTTTGATTTTGTGAATATATACACTGGTTTTAGTCGACAGAGTATACTGGTACAGTAATAATGACCTCACGTGTAAACTGGAAAGAATAAAATGAGAATTGTTTGACTTCATTCGGTTATGCCTCTTCGTGTGGTCCGTACAAGCTGAGTGTACTTCATGGAAATTTCTGTGACTTTTATACATTTTTGGCTATTTTCCTAGGTTTGTGGATTTATGCATACCTGCTACGTTCTTCCTCTTGTGCCCCTCCCCTTCTTTCTTCCTCTTGCAACCATTTACTCCATCTTCCTAGCTATCTTCCATCAGATCCTCATCAGCTGCGTGTATCCAATCGAGAACCCAGGTTGATATGCATGGATGTATGCATACGGTTGAAATCGATCCATGCCGGACGCTGAACGCTGTCCATAAAGAGTGCAGGTGCATGCCATGTGGCCGAATTTGTTTGAAATGAAGCCATCGAGTGAACTCACAGCCAGAACACCACGTTAGAAAATTCAACCAAGATTCTCCATGATTGAGCAATCTTATCACATTGCCTTGATTACAGTAGAAATTCAGCCATCGTGTGAACTTATTATATATCCATCCCACTGAACTGACCATACTTGTATATCCATCCCCCTGAACTGATGGACGAATGGAAAAGATCAGCTACCATGTCACGTGCTTTATATCACGTGTACAGATCGGCCTTTTAAAACATTATTTAATCGTAAGAGGTAAACCATGTGGGTTGTAATATGACCCGCTTCCGGCTACTAAAATAAGTCATGTGATTGCGGCCCAGCCGAGGTTCAGAACTTCAGATTATATAAATCGCACACATTTGCCGGAGTACATTTTTAAGAACCAAGTACGAGGAATGTGCGGCCTTTTTTTTTTTGAACATAAAATGGCCTCGAGAGGCCTAGAAGCTGCTATTAAAACTGGCAGGTACATAATTACATGGAGGCCCACTGACATCTATTGCACTAGAAAACCTAAAATTTGAAGATAAGACCTCCAACTTTACAAAAAGGACCCTAGCACTAGAAAAAGAAAAGCAACCGGGTGACGTTCGCCGGCGACCTCAAGGTGCAGGCCACGCCGAGGTCCGAGAAGAAGATGCTCGCAAAGATCTCGTTGCCGACGCCGAACCAAAATTGCCGGCCACCTCGACGTCCCCGGGGATGAACCATTTGGGGGCGAAGTAATGTCGAGCTTCGGCGCTTGGTTCCATAGAGGGCCTCCGCCATGGAGGTTGAAGATCGGACGCCCATTCGACCACTCTTGAGGAGGGCCGCCCTACGGCCAGCTGAAGTAGAGGCAAGACGTCGACCACCGTCGCAAGTCCCCTGCTGAGGAACTCCGAGAAAACAGTGAGACAGGAACCCAACCCCCAAAGCAGCATCAAACAGGGGAATAACCATAGTTGCTATCTAGGATTTATTAGAGAAAATAAAGGGGAGCAAGGGAGTGGGACCGTAGGCAGCCGAAGCAATCAATCCACAGCCATGGAGAAATATTAGGAGCAAAGCAGAGACAAATCTAGATAAAAGGCCGTTCGAAATATCTTTTGAATATATAAAAGACATTAATTTCCTGCTATATCTAGATAAGAGGCCAAAATAAGGTGAGCTCACGGATCGATCCATCCATGGGCCATAGTTTTAAAAACCGGACCGGACCGGCGGTTCAACCGGAAAAAACCGGAACTGGAGCCTCTGCTGGTTTTCTAAGCGCACTGAACCGTCCGCGCAGCCGAGCCGGAATAAACCAGGTAAACCGCGGTCGAACCACCGGTTTCACGCTAGAAACCGGATTTCCGGTTTGACCGGCTCAATGTATTAGCGTTTTAAAAATTGAAGTGGAGCGTGTGGGGATTCGAACCCTGTTGCTCAGGCCATTTGGGCACCGTGGCAAACCAACTGTGCTAAGGCTACTTTACGTTCACGGTAGAGATGGGTTATTTTTGTACATCTTCTCACTATCTACACACTATACTTGGATCCAAACTAGCGTCGACTGCCATTTGCTTGCCGGCTATTTGTTGTTTGCCGACACTGCATCCAAGCTAGCATATATCTTGTTGGCCACTTGGCTCTAGTCCGTACATATCAAGCAATCGCAGCTTGGCTAGTTGGCTAAGTGCTTACTTGGTTGCTCTTAGGTTGCGGATGCGAGCCTTGGTATTTTGACTTGCAAGTTTTTGATTAGCTGTTGACTACTCTTTTATGTTTCTACGGGAGCTATTATGTGAACTAACAAGTATGGAATTTTTCATACATAAATATTTATTTTATTGCAGCATTTATAAGTAAAAATATATTATTTTAGGTTTAAAAAACCAGACAGTGAACCGGTCAACCAGTGGTCCGACCGGTAAAAACCTGAACCGACGACCTCACCGGTTCGATCACCGGTCCGGTTTTTAAAACTATGCCATGGGCATCGACAGGGGGTATGGACAAGTCTTCTCCTATTCACACTAGCGTCTCCAGGGTCATCTCTACTGGTTAACATATTGGACTTCAATTTGAGGTTAGAGTAGCACACAAGGCGGAAATTACCTGTTGACTCAGGCTGCACCGACCACACGCGGTGACGTGCGGATGCCTCGTCCATATCCTGCGACTTCTAAGCAACACCTGCAGTTTCAGGTTCAACGGTGGTGGCGTTCGACGCCATCGACAATACGGGAGCAGGTACATGTACGACTTCTTTTTCAACGAATAGGTACAATGTCGTTTAAAAATAACGTACGTACTAAGATCGTTCTGTACTTCTTAATTTGCTCAGTGCCAATAAATGATCAGCAACGACGTATATCGTCCAAATTCTACACGTAACTGACTTGACGTCATCTATTAAAAAACTAATTCCAACTTGGAACGACGCAGGAATAATCTACCACACATACATACACATACAGATCAGCTAGTCAGAGCAAGAAAAATTGCCCCTTGGTAGTTACACTATATCTGTCTTGGAAGACTTGTGCTATTTGGAATGACAAGATCAAGGAAATTGCACAGGATTAGACACTTATTCCGGAATATCAGGTTCATTTATTTTTTCACCAAAATGAGGATATTAGGTTCATACGTACCTTCAGTGGATCCGTCAGTACATTTCGTGCAGTTTTCACTAGTTTAGACTGATATCTGAGCTGTTTTTTCAGGAGAAGCAGGGGCCGCACGTAATTAGCCAGCTTGGACCATGGACAAGCTAGCTACCGGATCGCAACAATATGTTACGGCAGTTTCATTTTCTTGGAAACTACTCTCGTCATCTATTTAGACGCAAGGCCAGTTTCTGTTGCACTACAGGAATGGCGCGCTGCGCCGACGGCCGTAACATCTCTAATACACACTGAATATACTATGAAAATGTATTTCATGAGAGATATCATGAAGTTGATTTGCTAATGAAATTATTTATATTTTTTCTAGAATTACGGTCAAACCTAAATACGTTTGACGTAGGGTGTGGAATATTTTCTCTATTGCTCGTCGTCTTCACGGTGCTAAACCTAGCTAGGGTGCATTGTTGAAAGAAAAGAAACAACAAACATATGTGCACACTTGAAATAATTCTTGATCTAAGTCCCATTTTAATTCTGCCCCAACTGGGTCAAATTGAAGACTCGATGACTTTGTCATCCATTTGGACGTACTACACATATGTTCTGTAAATAGGGTAGAATACATGGTATTTTCTAAGGAGATGTCATGTCCTAATTAATTAGATGAAATTTCTACGATTTCCCAATGGCTAGCTAGGGATATAAAAGCAGCATTTGGCCATCAACCACTCAAAATTCCTCAAGACGAACAAGGCTTCTCCAACTCAAACTTGCTCAAGACGAACAAGGCCTCTCCGACTTGAAAGAAGATGCAGTCCAAGGGCAAGGGGACCGGTCAGCTGGTTAACCTTCAATAATTATAATAGCATACTGCATGGTGCATGCTAGCTACGGTCTAACTGATTAATATCTTTATCATATTTATGCAGGGCTCAGTGCTAAGCCAGTGCCAAAACAGCAAACTAGTTCAGTTAGCCGTAGGTCGAATGTTGCAACACAAGGTCCTGAAGAATATGCATCGGCTAGTAATGGTCCGTACCGGTCTCGATTGATCATGATTCTTGAGTGTTGAGTCTTGACTGATGCCCAGAATACATCTTAATCCCATTCTTTTACCAATTGAATTGTGGTGCAGCCATGAGTGCCAAGACTGCACGTGAACTGGAAAATTCTGCAGCCAGGACTAAAGGTCCTCAACCTGGTGCGTACTATATATATATATATCACCTTACATCTTAATCCCATAGATTCGAGAAACTGTTCAACAGATTGATATATTACCGTGCAGGGATTACACATGCGCCTGGACATAAAGAAGCATCTTTTGCTGGTGAGTACACTCCAGCACTCCAAGCTTACTGTTATATATCTTTTTCTCCAAGAGCAGCTACTGTGGTACTGGATATTTGAGTGCATGGCTGCATCTTTCTGTCCCACCTTTCTGCCTTACCTTTCTGTCCCTGTTGTCTGAAAGATTTCTGTTGCACTTTCTACTGACGTGACCAAATAATTAACGATCTCTCTAAAGTTTTCTTGCTTTCTCATGTATGAAGCAGCTAAAGCTAAAGCGTCGACAATTCATGCCACACCGCCGAAAAAGCAAAGCAACTAATCAACCTAGGCACACGAACTATATATTCACCTGCATATGTTGTGCGTGTGGCAGCGCCAAAATCTAACATGCTGATATTTTATTTTGTCAGGCAAGGCTCTAAATAATTCTAAACGGTGAATCCAGGAGCAAGAAAATTATTAATTCTCTCGGATGGACATGAACAAGGATACTTTTCCACTGGTAGCAGGAGTTATAAGTAGTTAAGAATTGCAAAAGAAATGGTTTAATTTACTGCATGTTAGTAGTTATAAGTATGTACTTTGTAGTGCTTGATTTTGTGAATATGTAAACTTTTTTATGTCCCTATAGTATGCTGGTATTGTAGTTAATAATGAGCTCAGATGTAAATTGGGATTATTGAGTTCGCATGGACTTGGAAAATAATAAAATGGTGATTGTTCCATCATTTGGATATCGCGTGTTCTGGTCCGTCCATATATGTTAACGCCTCCGTACCAGAAGAGTGCACTTCATGGAAATTCCTGCGGGCATATTTCTATTTCTCGTTCATCTTCTACTAGTACTTCTATGTACGTAACTCCTGCTGTGTAAGGTTCAAATCCGCCATGTTTCTCGGACGAATATATAGTTATCTAATTGTTGGTACTATGGCGCGAATAAGAAAAGGCAGAGAAGGGGCAGAACTTTGAGCTATCTGTGTCTGTCGTCCCTTTTGCGTTGACCTCTCGTAAGTCTCATCTCTGGGGCTAATGCAGAGATAACTAAATAGAAGTATTTCTTACTAGTCAATCAGGTACCCAGCAGTTCAACACGTTAGTCTGCTTCTTCTACAACCAAATACTTAGATTTCCTCGTACCTTTTAATTAGCTAAGCGCCCAATAAGATCAGCAGCGACGTATATCGTCTAAATTCTATCCGTAAATGACTTGACTTTTTTTTTTGATAAAGGGAATATGTTAATATCAAAAGATACCAATTACACTCAGCCTCTGCAACAACGCACCACCCTAATGGCACTACGGATGCACACAGCCAAAAAAAGAAAAGAAAACTAAGAAACAAAAGTCCCGCTACAATATCACGGGCCTAACAACAGCAATACATCCACCGCCAAGACAACACCTGAAATAAATACAGACTCTTCAAAAACGACGCCTTCAACAAGGGAACAGTGCTCTAATACCGTCGTCGCCCGATCAAAGATCTGTAAATGACTTGACTTGATGATGTATTTCAATTCTTTGTTCCGACTTGGAACGAGACCAAGGAAAAATCAGCACGTATATACGCATACACACCAGCTATAGCTAGCTAATCAGATCAAGAAAAATTGCGCCAAGACAGTTATACCAACTGCATACTGCAGAGTAGCTGTTTATTTAGAACAAACACTCAGGTATCCATCATGTGCACTAGTTCAGAAACACATGTCGCTGCTAACAGGCACTTAACTCTCTTTAATGACTGGAGTTTGTGCGGATCAGAACAAATTGGTCAGAGATGTTAAGGCTAGCCATATTGCTATTGGTCCCACCAAAATGTTGATGTGACGGCTAATTAAAGAGGTGAGAGGAGACTAGAGTAACATATGTGGATACTTTATCATAGCGCACATCATGAGAAAAAGTTAACACCAAATAAATCTTGTCCACAATTTTGCATTGAGATGCTACAAATCATTAAATATAACAAGATTATGATACCACTCCATGATACTACTATCCACTATAGATACTACGGCTGTTTCAACTCGCCGGCAGTTCGACGTCATCAACGACGAGTGGTACAGTGTGCCCTCTCCCGCACCCTACCCCTCCGAACCCTAACCGCTGCCCGTAGCGCCGCCGGGGCAAAGACCCACAGGCATGGCGGCGGCGGGGGCCCTTCCTCGTTGATGCGTGGTGGACGGCGGACGGGATCTGTCTTTCTCGATGCATACAGCGGACCGGCCGGTGCGGATGGTGATGGGCGGTGGCGGCATTCTGCGCTGCGGAGCCCCACCTCCCGTCGGCTCTCCCCCGCAGCACGCCGGCAGGGGCTGGTGGTGGGCGGCGGCCAGGCCATGGTCTGCGCCCCCCCCCCCCCCCCCCCGGCCTCTCGTCGGTGAGTGGAGGCGATCTCGGGATTCTCCCGCGACACGAGGTCGCCCGGGGCAGCAGCCTTGGGTTCGACGGTGGAGGTGGCCCTCTTCTTCGCCGGAGAGGGTCGGCCCGCGGTTGGTGGTGGTGGATCTGTCAATCTATCACCGCGTTCCGGCGGCGAGATGGAGAAGCTTGGAAGCCGGCGACGGCTGATGTCGCCGATGGAGGGTTGGAGTGGCCAGCCCGGGATGGTCGCCGACGTGGGGGTCCGACCTGAATAAAGGCGGCGGTCCTAGGGCATCTCTTGCGTGAAGAGGAAGACCTACCGGAATCCTGGATTCACGATTTGGCTGGTGTGTTGAGTTTCGGAAGGCACCGCCGGCAAGTGTAACAATGCTTTTATTGCCTGGATTTTGCTGGATCGGTGGTATTCGGTCGTGCGCACCCATGCTTTTATTCCGACCGATTGGTCTGGACGAAGCGGCGTGAAGCTCTTTTCTGTGTTGACACCAAGTGATAGCTGATCCATGGTGAAGTAAGGAGAAGAAAATATCATGAAGGCCGGATTGGAGGACTACCTAATGGAGGTTCAAGTCTTTGCGATGTTGAGGGGCTTACTTGGTGTTCCAGACTTAGCAACAGTGGTATGGAAGTGGGGGCGGTATCACATGTGAAGTTCAGAGTCTTACTTTTCAGGGTGAAAAAGGTCTGGCCTCAACTGGTTGTGCCTGACAATGTCCTTGTTGAAGGCTTTGTTTTGAGAGCGAAGACTATCTTCAGGATGAAAACCTAAGATCTTTGATCGGGCGACGGCGGCGCTGGTGCACTGCTCCCTCTTGGAGGCGTCGCTTTTGAAGAGTTTGAGTTTCAGATGTTGTCTTGGTGGTGGTTGTATTACTGTTGCAAGGTTTGTGATGCCGTAGCGGGACTTTTATTTCTTAGTTTTCTCTTTCTCTTTTTTAGCTGTGTGCATCCGTAATATTTTAGGGCATTCACTAGTAGAAAAAGGGCTTGTAATCCCGGTTGGTAAGGGACTTTTATCCCGGTTTTGAAACCAGGACCAACCATCCGAGACTAAAGGCCCTCCCTTTAGTCCCGGTTGTAAAACAAACCGGGACTAAAGGTCCCGTCACGTGGGTTGCTGGTGCGCGTCGAGGAAATAACCTCGGTTTGTAACACGAACCGGGACAAAAGGTTATTTCGTTATTTTTTAAATCCATTTGGTTATGCCCAATTATTTTTCGCTCTTTTTTTTCCTATTTTTTTTTCAGAATTTCTAGTATTTCAGTTATTTAACTAGTTTAGTCTCTAACTACACTTAATCCCTAACTACGCTTAATATGTAGTCAAATTACTTACCCGTGGTCCAACTTCCCGCTCGGTCACCCTCCTCCCACTACACCAGCATTAGCATGCTTAACTTTCAAGATCCTTTCCCGTCCCACTTCCAAGTGTTTCGCGCGCATGTTATGATACTAGTATCATATCAGTCATATTAACATGTTGGTCGATGTCACACTTATTTATTATTTGAATTCCAAATAATTATTTTAATAAACAAAACTAATAGGGTAATAACATGTTGTGATAATTGTATTACAATTTTATTTTTTTATAAATATTAATTTTTTATTTTGTATTATAATTGTTCTTTAATATTAAATTTCTAATAATTTTTTTTGCCAAACTTTGAAAATTCGAAAATCTAAAAAATTGGCTAACTTTATGGTTAAGTAATAGTAATCTTTATGCATGATGAAATTATTAATTTAAAAATATAAAATATAAAATTCTGAATTTCTGGCAAAAACTAAAATCTTCCTGCTTTCATAGTTTCATTTTAAATTTCGAGAACCTAAAATTTGGCTAACCGGGTAACTTTTTCCCACGATCATTTTGATATATTATACGTTTTTTTTCAACGTCGTATGGAAAAGTTAATGCGGTTTTACCATTTTTCAAACCTTTTTTGCAAAATAAATTGAAAATTCAAATTTGTTTATTTTCCCTAATAGTAGGTTGCATAACATACAAGAATCTGAAAAGATTTTCTTTTTTGAGTTTTCTATTATTTTCTTTTATATTTTACAGTGTTAAAAAAGGCGATCCACAGGAGGGAGGGGGGTGTGGAGGTGTGTGGGGAGCCAAAAAAAATCCAAAAACCCTTTAGTCCCGGTTGTTAATACGAACCGGGACTAAAGGCTTTTACCCTAGAGGCCACCCCTTCAGTCCCGGTTTGTATTACCAACCGGGGCTAAAGGGTTCAAACGAACCGGGACTAAAGGGTTTTCACGATGAACCGGGACCAATGCCCCCATTGGTCCCGGTTTGGTTCAAAACGGGGACATTTGCTCCACGGCCGTATGGCGTGTATTTCACACGTTCGTTGGGCAACCCCAAGAGGAAGGTATGATGCGCATACAGCCAAGTTTTCCTCGTAAAGAAACCATGTTTATCTAACCGAGGAGCCATGAAGCACGTTGAAGGTTGATGGCGGGATGTAGTGCTGCGGCAACACCGAGATTCCTGCCGCCAACGTGGAACTCCGTACAACACAACTGTAAACTACTTTGCCCCAACGAAACAGTGAGGTTGTCAATTCAATTTCGGCTTGTCATACGTAACAAAGATTAACGGACAGCGGGAAGATGAGATTGTTTGCAGAGAAAACAAGAGAAACAAGTATTGCAGAGAGATTGTATTTCAAAGAAAGAGAATTGGACCGGGGTCCACAGCTCACTAGAGGTGTCTCTCCCATAAGACTAAACAGCATGTTGGGTGAACAAATTACAGTTGGGCAATTGACAAATAAAGAGAGCATGACAATGCACATACATATCATGATGAGTATAGTGAGATTTAATTGGGCATTACGACAAAGTACATAGACCGCCATCCAACCGCATCTATGCCTAAAAAGTCCACCTTCAGGTTATCATCCGAACCCCTCCAAGCATTAAGTTGCAAACAACATGTACAATTGCATTAAGTATGGTGCGTAATGTAATCAACAACTACATCCTTAGACATAGCATCAATGTTTTATCCCTAGTGGCAACAAGACAACACAACCTTAGAACTTTCACATCGTCCTGTGTGTCACGTGTGCATGAACCCACTATCGAGCATAAGTACTCCTCTTGGAGTTAAAAGCATCTACTTGGCCGAGAGCATCTACTAATAACGGAGAGCATGCAAGATCATAAACAACACATAAGCATAACTTTGATAATCAACATAACAAGTATTCTCTATTCATCGGATCCCAACAAACGCAACATATAGAATTACATATAGATGATCTTGATCATGATAGGCAGCCTCACAAGATCCGACAATGATAGCACAATGGGGAGAAGACAACCATCTAGCTACCGCTATGGACCCATAGTCCAGGGGTAGACTACTCACCATCACTCCTGGAGGCGACCATGGCGGTGTAGAGTCCTCCGGGAGATGATTCCCTCTCCGGCAGGTGCCGGAGGCGATCTCCGTGATCCCCGAGATGGGATCGGCGGCGACGGCGTCTCGCAATGTTTTCCGCGATCGTGGCTCTCGCATCGGGGGTTTCGCCACGGAGGCTATTTGTAGGCTGGAAGGGCAAGTCAAGAGGCGGCACGGGGGCCCACACCACAGGCCGGCGCGCCAGGGTGGGGCCGCGCCGCTCTAGGGTTTGGCCACCCGTGGCCCCTCTTCGTCTCTCCTTCGGACTTCCGGAAGCTTCGTGGAGAAAATAGGCCTCCGGGCTTTTATTTCGTCCAATTCCGAGAATATTTCTTTACTAGGATTTCTGAAACCAAAAACAGCAGTAAAACAAAGAATCGGCACTTCTGCATCTTGTTAATAGGTTAGTTCCAAAATGCACGAATATGATATAAAGTGTGCATAAAACATGTAGATAACATCAATAATGTGGCATGGAACACAAGAAATTATCGATACGTTGGAGACGTATCAGCATCCCTAAGTTTAGTTCTCGCTTCGTCCCGAAGGTGTAAAACGATAACAAAGATAATTTCTCGAGTGACATGCCATCATAAACTTGATCATACTATTTGTAAAGCATATGTAGAGAATGCAGCGATCAAAACAATGTGTATGACATGAGTAAACAAGTGAATCATAAAGCAAAGACTTTTCATGAATAGCACTTCAAGACAAGCATCAATAAGTCTTGCATAAGAGTTAACTCATAAAGCAATAATTCAAAGTAAAGGTATTGAAGCAACACAAAAGAAGATTGTTTCAGCTGTTGCTTTCAACTTGTAACATGTATATCTCATGGATATTGTCAACATAGAGTAATATAATAAGTGCAATAAGCAAGTATGTAAGAATCAATGCACAGCTTCACAAGTGTTTGCTTCTTTGAGGTGGAGAGAAATAGGTGAACCGACTCAACATTGAAAGTAAAAGAATGGTCCTCATAGAGGAAAAGCATCGATTGCTATATTTGTGCTAGAGCTTTGATTTTGAAAACATGAAACAATTTTGTCAACGGTAGTAATAAAGCATATGCATCATGTAAATTATATCTTATGTTGCAAGCCTCATGCATAGTGTACTAATAGTGCCCGCACCTTGTCCTAATTAGCTTGACT
>NC_061511.1:27846219-27862329 GCF_022539505.1 Lolium rigidum
CACTACAGGAGAGCTCCAGTCTGCCGACGGCCGTCGGCCGTCGGCACGAGCAGAAAGGCCGTCGGCACAGGCTGTGCCGACGGTGACCGTCGGCGTAGCTTCGTCGGCATAGTTCCGGTCGGGGACTGCCCGATCACCGTCGGCACAGACTGGCCGTCGGCACAGACTGGCCGTCGGCACAGATTGTTGTGCCGACGGTATAACCGTCGGCATAGTATTTCAAAATTTTCAAATTTTTTTGAAAAAAGATTAAAAAAAATTTTATTTTTTTTCAATTTTCTTCTTATTATTTTTTAAATGTTAATCTTTCACAATCACATTTACACTTAGTACATCTAATCTTAGGTCAAATTGCACTTGTATTCAAACTTCCCAGTTGGTCACCCATCCTCACACTACTCCTGCCCCAAAGACGCTTAACTTCTTGGTTCTCTTCGGATGAGCTTCCATGAAAGATATGACGCCCTAGTTGTTAATACTATCATATCAATCATGTTAACCCTTTGACCGTGCTGCCACATCTCTATATTTTTGAATTCTAAACAATTACTTAAGTAAACAACAATGAATATATATAAATAATAATAATATAGAATTTGAAAAACAATTAAATGATTTAATTTTTGTCTTTTTATTTAATATGGAATAATTAATATCAGTAAATACGAATTTTGGCAAATAATATGTCTAAATTGATCGTGAAAAATAAGAGGAATACAAATATGACATCCATATCATATTTTGAACCTACAATTTAATTTACCCAAAAATCATGAGCAATAGATCAAGTACCTCTAGTTTAAATCTGGTTGACTTTATCGAAAATGAGGTGGGAAACGGCCTCGACATGGCATAGTTTGCCGAAATGAGGTCATATTTGGCACGTGTGTGGGTCCTAGGATGGGAAGCAAGACCCCGGACGCGGATTTCTATTCCGACCCACGGGCGACCATATTTTCATTTTTAGCGTGCCCAAACGGTTTTTATTTGTGAAGCAGCTACATGGGGCGCATTTTAGTATGACGTGAAACCTCCGTGCGATGATAGTAGACCACCTACGCACCACCTATCACATGGCATGTACACGCGTTAGCTATTTGAGAACCCATGCAGCTTCCGGCGGTGTCCCGCCGATTCCACTGGAAACTGACCGGATTTGAACTAGGGCTCAACTATCCATCACTCCAGAAATTCCGGAAAAAATGTTTTTAGTTCTACGATGCATCATTATATGTGCTAATTTTTATCCGTTTAGTTTGTTCGCGAATGGGTGCACCCGCACGCCCGGTACGGCGATACCGCATGTCCCGAGGGTCCTGTTTTGGCCAGATGGCAATTTGAACGAAGTCAAAAAATCTCACGGAGCCGCGTGGTGTCATTTTATATGTCATGGTAACTATTCCGTTTGTCAAAACTGGGATACGGCAATTATTTTGAATAAACCTTCACGAAAAGGGCTATCATGTCCGGAGTTCTATGGATTTCAGGGGAAATGAGGTGGGAAACGGCCTCGGCATGGCATAGTTTCCCGAAACAAGGTCATATTTGGCACGTGTGTGGGTCCTAGGATGGAAAGCGAGACCCCGGGTGCGGATTTCTAATCCGACCCACGGGCGACCATCTTTTCATTTTTAGCGTGCCCAAACGGTTTTTATTTGTGAAGCAGCTACATGGGGCGCATTTTAGTATGACATGAAACCTCCGTGCGATGAGAGTAGACCACCTACGCACCACCTATCATATGACATGTGCACGCATTAGCTTTTTGGGAACTCATGCGGCTTTCGGCGGTGTCCCGCCGAATCCGCTGGAAACTGGCCGGATTTGAACTAGGGCTCAACTATCCGTCGCTCTAGAAATTCCGGAAAAAATGTTTTTAGTTCTACGACACATCATTATATGTGCTAATTTTTGTCCGTTTAGTTTTTTCGCGAATGGGTGCACCCGCACGCCCGGTACGACGATACCGCAGGTCCCGGGGGGCTGTTTTGGCCAGATGGCAATTTGAGCGAAGTCAAAAAATCTCACGGAGCCGCGTAGCATCATTTTATATGTCATAGTAACTATTCCGTTTGTCAAAACTGGGATGTGGCAATTATTTTAGAAAACCCTTAACGAAAAGAGCTATCACGTCCGGAGTTCTATGGATTTCAGGGGAAATGAGGTGGGAAACGACCTCGACATGGCATAATTTTCCGAAACGAGGTCATATTTGGCACGTGTGTGGGCCCTAGGATGGTAAGCAATACCCTGGATGTGGATTTCTAATCCGACCCACGAGCGACCATTTTTTCATTTTTGACGTGTGTGAAAGCCATGAAACCTCGAATATTATAGCTCATTTATAAGAAAATTTATTTAGGTATTTGAAATATTTCATTTTTGATATTTTTCTATGATAGATCTTGTTTTTCTGCAAAATTTGATATATTATACTTATTTTTCTCAGTTAGAATGATTTAGTTATGCATTTTTGAAGACTGCCGTTGAGAAATAGGAAAAAGCTATGTCGACGGTTTAACCGTCGGCACAGTTCTGTAGTGGAAAAAAAAGAAAAAAAAAGTTGTGCCGACGGCCAGACTGGTCCTGTGCCGACGGCCGAACCGGTGCCGACGGTGACCGTCGGCACCTCCAGCCTGTACCGACGGCCAATTTAACGCCGACGGTCATCCTCGTCGCCGCGCTCCGGAGGCTACTGTGCCGACGGCCCCGTCATTTGGCCGTCGGCACATCGCCTGGCCGTCGGCGTACGGCAATTCTCCCGTAGTGCATGCATGTTCTAAGTAAACAGCGCCATTTTTCTGACTTGCTGATGTGTACAGTTTTCGCTAATGTTTATTGTTTAGACGGATATCTGAGCTGTGTTTTAGGACAACTACCGTGTGCAATTAGCAAGTTTGGATTATGGAGAAGCAAGCGGATGAAAACCATATGTTGCGGCAGTTTCATTTTCATGGAAATTACTCTCCCCTTCTATATACATACGCAACGCCAGTTTTTCTTGTCTTTAGAAAGTATCTATTTAGGTTTGTCATGGTTTATTTAAATAGATATAAACATCTCTAGTACACAGTGAATATGCTAGGAAAATATATTTTATGAGAGATATCATGACATTGATTTTGTATTGAAAATATTGATATTTTTCCTAGAATTTCGGTCAAACCTAAATTAGGAGAAGGGAAAGTACTCTTAGAATTAATAGACCTAGGGAGTAGAATATTTTCACTATGGCTCGTCCTGTTCACGGAGCTTACTCTAGCTAGGGTGCATTGCTGAAAGAAAAAACAACAAAACAGATATATGTGGGCACTTGAAATAATTCTTGGTCTAATTCCCATTTTGTTTCTGCCCCAGCTGGGTCATCTATATAGATGCAACGCCACTTTCTGTTGTCTTAAGACAGAAGCTATTTAAGTTTGTCAATGTTTATGTAAATAGATATCAACATCTCTAATACAAAGTGAATATACTATGAAAATATATTTCGTGAGAGATACCATGTCATTGATACGGTAATGAAAATATTGACATTCTCTTATATAGAATTATGGTCAAACCTAAATACGATTGACGTAGGGAGTAGAATATGTTCTATATGACTCGCCGTGTTGACGGAGCTGAATCTAGCTAGGGTGCATTGTTGAAAGAAAAAAACAACAACATACATATGTGCGCACTTGAAATAATTCTTGGTCTAATTCCCATTTTAATTATGCCCCAACTGGGTCAAATTCCTGTAAAAAAAACTAGGTCAAATTGAAGACTCGATGACTTTGTCACCCATATGGACGTAGGTACACATCTATGTAGTTCGATTTGTAAATAGGGTATAATACATGGTATTGTCCAAGGAGATGTCATGATCATCCTGATTAATTAGATGAAATTTCTACGATTTCACAATGGCTAGGGCTATAAAAGTGGCCATCGATCGACAACTCCAAATTCCTCAAGACCACCAAGGCCTCTACAACTCAAACTTGATCAAGACGAACAAGCCTCTTCAACTAGAAAGAAGATGCAGTCCCAGGCGACCGGTAAGCTACTTAACCTTCAGTAATTATATCATAGCATACTGCATGCTAAATTGCTAACTACGGAGTAACTGATTTATATCTTGTCATATTTATGCAGCGTTCAGTGCTAAGTATGTGCCTCAACAGCAAAATAATTCAGCCAGCGGCCGTAGACCGAGTGCTGCAACACATGATGCTGCAAAAAAACATGCATCGGCTAGTTCTGGTTAGTACCGGTCTTGATTGCTCGTGAGTCTTGAGTCTTCAATCTTGACTCATGCCCAGAATACATCCTAATCCCATTCTTTTACCCATTGAATTGCGATGCAGGGATGAGTGCCAAGACTGCCCTTGAACTGGAAAATTCTGCTGCCAGGGCTAAAGTTCCTCATCCTGGTGGGGTACCATATATCACCGTTGTATCTTAATCCCATGGATTCGAGCAACTGTTTAACAGATTGATATATTACCCGTGCAGGGAATCCACAAGCGCCGGGACATAAAGAAACATCTTCTAATGGTGAGTACACTCAAGCTTAATCTATTTTTCTCCGAGAGCAGCTGCTGAGCTACTGGATCTTTGAGTGCATGCATGAGTGCACGACGACGCCGGTCTTACTTTTTGATCCACCTTTCTGTCCCTGTTCTCTGAAAGATTTCCGTTGCACTTTCTAAAGTTTTCTCGGTTGTCTCATGTGCTTTCGCATGTATGAAGCAGCGCAAGCTAAAGCCATGGCAAGTCATGCCACACCGCCGAAAAAGTAGAGTAACTAATCAACCTAGGTATATGAACTACATATATATTCATCTGCATATGCTAGCGCTATGCGTGTGGCGGCGCCAAAATCTGACTTGCTGATATTTTATTTCGTCAGGCAAGGCTCCCAAATACTTCTAAGCGCGCGGTGAATTCAGGATCAAGAAATTTATTTGGCTCTCTCGTATGGACTGATGGAGGTGGATGTGAAGCTGGATTAGCATACTTTGTCTTTGGTGGTAGCAGGAGTTATGAATAGTCAAGAGGTGCAAATTAAATAAATATGGATTGATCTTTACAGCATGTTACTAGTTCGTCCTCGGTTCTAAAATAATTGACGCAACTTTGTCTAGATATTAGATAAAGTTGCGTTAATTAATTTAACACAAAGATAGTACTTTCTAGTGTTTGATTTTGTGAATATATACACTGGTTTTAGTCGACAGAGTATACTGGTACAGTAATAATGACCTCACGTGTAAACTGGAAAGAATAAAATGAGAATTGTTTGACTTCATTCGGTTATGCCTCTTCGTGTGGTCCGTACAAGCTGAGTGTACTTCATGGAAATTTCTGTGACTTTTATACATTTTTGGCTATTTTCCTAGGTTTGTGGATTTATGCATACCTGCTACGTTCTTCCTCTTGTGCCCCTCCCCTTCTTTCTTCCTCTTGCAACCATTTACTCCATCTTCCTAGCTATCTTCCATCAGATCCTCATCAGCTGCGTGTATCCAATCGAGAACCCAGGTTGATATGCATGGATGTATGCATACGGTTGAAATCGATCCATGCCGGACGCTGAACGCTGTCCATAAAGAGTGCAGGTGCATGCCACGTGGCCGAATTTGTTTGAAATGAAGCCATCGAGTGAACTCACAGCCAGAACATCACGTTAGAAAGTTCAACCAAGATTCTCCATGATTGAGCAATCTTATCACATTGCCTTGATTACAGTAGAAATTCAGCCATAGTGTGTGAACATTTGCCGGAGTACATTTTTAAGAACCAAGTACGAGGAATGTGCGGCCTTTTTTTTTTGAACATAAAATGGCCTCGAGAGGCCTAGAAGCTGCTATTAAAACTGGCAGGTACATAATTACATGGAGGCCCACTGACATCTATTGCACTAGAAAACCTAAAATTTGAAGATAAGACCTCCAACTTTACAAAAAGGACCCTAGCACTAGAAAAAGAAAAGCAACCGGGTGACGTTCGCGGCGACCTCAAGGTGCAGGCCACGCCGAGGTCCGAGAAGAAGATGCTCGCAAAGATCTCGTTGCCGACGCCGAACCAAAATTGCCGGCCACCTCGACGTCCCCGGGGATGAACCATTTGGGGGCGAAGTAATGTCGAGCTTCAGCGCTTGGTTCCATAGAGGGCCTCCGCCATGGAGGTTGAAGATCGGACGCCCATTCGACCACTCTTGAGGAGGGCCGCCCTACGGCCAGCTGAAGTAGAGGCAAGACGTCGACCACCGTCGCAAGTCCCCTGCTGAGGAACTCCGAGAAAACAGTAGACAGCAACCCAACCCCCAAAGCAGCATCAAACAGGGGAATAACCATAGTTGCTATCTAGGATTTATTAGAGAAAATAAAGGGGAGCAAGGGAGTGGGACCGTAGGCAGCCGAAGCAATCAATCCACAGCCATGGAGAAATATTAGGAGCAAAGCAGAGACAAATCTAGATAAAAGGCCGTTCGAAATATCTTTTGAATATATAAAAGACATTAATTTCCTGCTATATCTAGATAAAAGGCCGTTCGAAATAAGTTCCGAGCTGTGTGTGCTATATCTTCCTGCTTCATTTTCCCGTTGTTCAGATGCATTCCCTCCACCCGGCTCGTCTATAAATATAAGTATGGGTTGCTGGCCTAACACATAATTAACCGCTAATAGCACCTACCTCTAACATGGTTCATCGCACTATCATTCGAGTCAGAGGCCAAAATAAGGTGAGCTCACGGATCGATCCATCCATGGGCATCGACAGGGGGTATGGACAAGTCTTCTCCTATTCACACTAGCGTCTCCAGGGTCATCTCTACTGGTTAATATATTGGACTTCAATTTGAGGTTAGAGTAGCACACAAGGCGGAAATTACCTGTTGACTCAGGCTGCACCGACCACACGCGGTGACGTGCGGATGCCTCGTCCATATCCTGCGACTTCTATGCAACACCTGCAGTTTCAGGTTCAACGGTGGTGGCGTTCGACGCCATCGACAATACGGGAGCAGGTACATGTACGACTTCTTTTTCAACGAATAGGTACAATGTCGTTTAAAAATAACGTACGTACTAAGATCGTTCTGTACTTCTTAATTTGCTAAGTGCCAATAAATGATCAGCAACGACGTATATCGTCCAAATTCTACACGTAACTGACTTCACGTCATCTATTAAAAAACTAATTCCAACTTGGAACGACGTACGCAGGAATAATCTACCACACATACATACACATACAGATCAGCTAGTCAGAGCAAGAAAAATTGGCCCTTGGTAGTTACACTATATCTGTCTTGGAAGACTTGTGCTATTTGGAATGACAAGATCAAGGAAATTGCATAGGATTAGACACTTATTCCGGAATATCAGGTTCATTTATTTTTTCTCCAGAATGAGGATATTAGGCTCATACGTACCTTCAGTGGATCCGTCAGTACATTTCGTGCACTTTTCACTAGTTTAGACAGATATCTGAGCTGTTTTTTCAGGAGAAGGGGCCGCACGTAATTAGCCAGCTTGGACCATGGACAAGCTAGCTACCGGATCGCAACAATATGTTCCGGCAGTTTCATTTTCTTGGAAACTACTCTCGTCATCTATTTAGACGCAAGGCCAGTTTCTGTTGTCTTAAGATATATAGAAGGTATCTAGGTTTGTAATGGTTTATGTAAATAGATATCAACATCTCTAATACACACTGAATATACTATGAAAATATATTTCATGAGAGATATCATGAAGTTGATTTGCTAATGAAATTATTTATATTTTTTCTAGAATTACGGTCAAACCTAAATACGTTTGACGTAGGGTGTGGAATATTTTCTCTATTGCTCGTCGTCTTCACGGTGCTAAACCTAGCTAGGGTGCATTGTTGAAAGAAAAGAAACAACAAACATATGTGCACACTTGAAATAATTCTTGATCTAAGTCCCATTTTAATTCTGCCCCAACTGGGTCAAATTGAAGACTCGATGACTTTGTCATCCATTTGGACGTACTACACATATGTTCTGTAAATAGGGTAGAATACATGGTATTTTCTAAGGAGATGTCATGTCCTAATTAATTAGATGAAATTTCTACGATTTCCCAATGGCTAGCTAGGGATATAAAAGCAGCATTTGGCCATCAACCACTCAAAATTCCTCAAGACGAACAAGGCTTCTCCAACTCAAACTTGCTCAAGACGAACAAGGCCTCTCCGACTTGAAAGAAGATGCAGTCCAAGGGCAAGGGGACCGGTCAGCTGGTTAACCTTCAATAATTATAATAGCATACTGCATGGTGCATGCTAGCTACGGTCTAACTGATTAATATCTTTATCATATTTATGCAGGGCTCAGTGCTAAGCCAGTGCCAAAACAGCAAACTAGTTCAGTTAGCCGTAGGTCGAATGTTGCAACACAAGGTCCTGAAGAATATGCATCGGCTAGTAATGGTCCGTACCGGTCTCGATTGATCATGATTCTTGAGTGTTGAGTCTTGACTGATGCCCAGAATACATCTTAATCCCATTCTTTTACCAATTGAATTGTGGTGCAGCCATGAGTGCCAAGACTGCACGTGAACTGGAAAATTCTGCAGCCAGGACTAAAGGTCCTCAACCTGGTGCGTACTATATATTTATATATCACCTTACATCTTAATCCCATAGATTCGAGAAACTGTTCAACAGATTGATATATTACCGTGCAGGGATTCCACATGCGCCTGGACATAAAGAAGCATCTTTTGCTGGTGAGTACACTCCAGCACTCCAAGCTTACTGTTATATATCTTTTTCTCCAAGAGCAGCTACTGTGGTACTGGATATTTGAGTGCATGGCTGCATCTTTCTGTCCCACCTTTCTGCCTTACCTTTCTGTCCCTGTTGTCTGAAAGATTTCTGTTGCACTTTCAATTCTACTGACGTGACCAAATAATTAACGATCTCTTTAAAGTTTTCTTGCTTTCTCATGTATGAAGCAGCTAAAGCTAAAGCGTCGACAATTCATGCCACACCGCCGAAAAAGCAAAGCAACTAATCAACCTAGGCACACGAACTATATATTCACCTGCATATGTTGTGCGTGTGGCAGCGCCAAAATCTAACATGCTGATATTTTATTTTGTCAGGCAAGGCTCTAAATAATTCTAAACGGTGAATCCAGGAGCAAGAAAATTATTAATTCTCTCGGATGGACATGAACAAAGATACTTTTCCACTGGTAGCAGGAGTTATAAGTAGTTAAGAATTGCAAAAGAAATGGTTTAATTTACTGCATGTTAGTAGTTATAAGTATGTACTTGTAGTGCTTGATTTTGTGAATATGTAAACTTTTTTATGTCCCTATAGTATGCTGGTATTGTAGTTAATAATTAGCTCAGATGTAAATTGGGATTATTGAGTTCGCATGGACTTGGAAAATAATAAAATGGTGACTGTTCCATCATTTGGTTATCGCGTGTTCTGGTCCGTCCATACATGTTAACGCCTCCGCGTACCAGAAGAGTGCACTTCATGGAAATTCCTGCGGGCATATTTCTATTTCTCGTTCATCTTCTACTAGTACTTCTATGTAACTCCTGCTGTGTAAGGTTCAAATCCGCCATGTTTCTCGGACGAATAGTTATCTAATTGTTGGTACTATGGCGCGAATAAGAAAAGGCAGAGAAGGGGCAAAACTTTGAGCTATCTGTGTCTGTCGTCGTCCCTTTTGCGTTGACCTCTCGTAAGTCTCATCTCTGGGGCTAATGCAGAGATAACTAAATAGAAGTATTTCTTACAAGTCAATCAGGTACCCAGCAGTTCAAAACGTTAGTCTGCTTCTTCTACAACCAAATACTTAGATTTCCTCGTACCTTTTAATTAGCTAAGCGCCCAATAAGATCAGCAGCGACGTATATCGTCTAAATTCTATCCGCACTAGTGGAAAACAAGGCTTTCGTGGGAGCCTTTTGTCGCGGGCGCGACTGCACCCGCGACAAATAGCATGGCCACGTCGCCCCGAAACCATTTGGAGCGAGCAGGGCCTTTTGTCGCGCCCTTTTGTCGCGGGCCATATCACAACCGTCGACAAAAGGGGTCTGAGCTCTGGCGCCTCCTGCCGGCACCCCTTTTGTCGCGGGTCGTAATACGGCCCGCGACAAAAGGGCCATGCCTATATATACACGCAGCCAGCCCCCCCCCCCCTACCTCCGTACATTTTTTCCTTGGTAGTGAAAGGTGGAGGTGTATGCTAACTCATTTTTTCTTCATGTGCACAAGAGGTGTTTGATGGAATGCTTGTGAGGGATGCCACTTGATTTTATTTGATAAGATTTCTCCTCTTTTTGATCCTAAAAGGTTAGCAACTATTTTCTCGTATATACATAGTCCGTACAATACTAATTTTAGCAAGGTGATTGCATCTGATACATAATTATACTTATGATGCAGATGAGTCATCCATGGATGTACGGTAACCGATGTGCTCCCGCTTTCAGAGAGGGCGTGAATTCTTTCCTGCTTGTGGCCGAGGCCAACAAGTCGAAGCAATGTTTTATGTGTTGTCCATGTCTAAAATGTAAGAACGAGAAGGATTACTCTTGCTCAAGAGACATTAAGAGCCACCTGCTTCGGTTTGGATTCATGTCCAGCTATAATGTTTGGACCAAGCACGGAGAAGAAGGGGTTATGATGGAAGACGGCGATGAAGAAGAAGATAACGATGACCAGTACCGATATATGTTCTCTGAATGCGATGATACCGCAATGGACGACAATGAAGAAGGAGGTGAAGAACAGGCAGCAGATGATCCTGTTGATGATGATCTTCGTCGGGCCATTTCTGATGCAAGAAGAGACTGTGGCACGGATAAGGAGAGATTGCAGTTCGACAAGATGTTAGAGGACCACCACAAATTGTTGTACCCAGGTTGTGAAGATGGGCAGAGAAAGCTGGGTAGCATATTGGAATTGCTGAAATAGAAGGCAGAGGTCGGTGTGACTGACTCGGGTTTTGAAAAATTGATGATAATATTAAAGAAGCTGTTTCCAAGAAATAACGAACTGCCCGTCAGTACATATGAAGCAAAGAAGCTTGTCTGCCCTCTAGTATTAGATGTGCAGAAGATACATGCATGCATTAATGACTGTATCATCTACCGCGGTGAGAAGTACGAGAATTTGAATAAATGCCCGATATGCGGTGCATTGCGGTATAAGATCGGAAAAGATGACCCCGGGTGATGTTGAGGGCGAGCCACCCAGGAAGAGGGTTCCTGCGAAGGTGATGTGGTATGCTCCCATAATACCACGGTTGAAACGTTTGTTCAGAAACAAATAGCATGCCAAGTTGTTGTGATGGCACATGGAAGAACGTAAGAAAGACGCGATGTTGAGGCACCCCGCTGATGGTCCGCAGTGGAGAAACATCGGGAGAGAGTTCCCGGATTTTGCAGGTGAGGCAAGGAACTTATAGTTTGGTCTAAGTACAGATGGCATGAATCCTTTTGGGGAGTGATGCGCGTACAGCACGCGTCCGTTGGGAACCCCAAGAGGAAGGTGTGATGCGTACAGCGGCAAGTTTTCCCTCAGTAAGAAACCAAGGTTTATCGAACCAGGAGGAGCCAAGAAGCACGTTGAAGGTTGATGGCGGCGGGATGTAGTGCGGCGCAACACCAGGGATTCCGGTGCCAACGTGGAACCTGCACAACACAACCAAAGTACTTTGCCCCAACGAAACAGTGAGGTTGTCAATCTCACCGGCTTGTTGTAACAAAGAATTAGATGTATAGTGTGGATGATAATTGTTTGCAGAAAACAGTAGAACAAGTATTGGCAAGAGATTGTATTCAATGTAAAAGAATGGACCGGGATCCACAGCTCACTAGAGGTGTCTCTCCCATAAGATAAATAGCATGTTGGGTGAACAAATTACAGTCGGGCAATTGACAAATAGAGAGGGCATGACAATGCACATACATGATATGATGAGTATTGTGAGATTTAATTGGGCATTACGACAAAGTACATAGACCGCTATCCAAGCATGCATCTATGCCTAAAAAGTCCACCTTCAGAGTTATCATCCGAACCCCTTCCAGATATTAAGTTGCAAACAACGGACAATTGCATTAAGTATGGTGCGTAATGTAATCAATAACTACATCCTCGGACATAGCATCAATGTTTTATCCCTAGTGGCAACAGCACATCCACAACCTTAGAACTTTCTCGTCACTATCCCAGCATTTAATGGAGGCATGAACCCACTATCGAGCATAAATACTCCCTCTTGGAGTTAAGAGTAAAAACTTGGCCAGAGCCTCTACTAATAACGGAGAGCATGCAAGATCATAAACAACACATAGATAATAGATTGATAATCAACATAACATAGTATTCTCTATCCATCGGATCCCGACAAACACAACATATAGCATTACGGATAGATGATCTTGATCATGTTAGGCAGCTCACAAGATCCGACAATGAAGCACATGAGGAGAAGACGACCATCTAGCTACTGCTATGGACCCATAGTCCAGGGTGAACTACTCACTCATCACTCCGGAGGAGACCATGGTGGTGAAGAGTCCTCCGGGAGATGATTCCCCTCTCCGGCAGAGGTGCCGGAGGCGATCTCCCGAATCCCCCGAGATGGGATTGGCGGCGGCGGCGTCTCCGGAAGGTTTTCCGTATCGTGGCTCTCGCATCGGGGGTTTCGCAACGAAGACTATATGTAGGCGGAAGGGCAGGTCAAGAGGCGACGCGAGGGGCCCACACAACGAGGCCGCGCGGCCAGGAGGTGGGCCGCGCTGCCCTGGCGTGTCGCCGCCTCGTCGCCTCAATTCGTTTCCCTTTCGGTCTTCTGGAAGCTTCGTGGAAAAATAGGCCCCTGGGCGTTGAGTTCGTCCAATTCCGAGAATATTTCCTTACTAGGATTTCTGAAACCAAAAACAGCAGAAACAACAGAACCGGCTCTTCGGCATCTCGTTAATAGGTTAGTGCCGGAAAATGCATAAATATGACATAAAGTATGCATAAAACATGTAGATATCATCAATAATGTGGCATGGAACATAAGAAATTATCGATACGTCGGAGACGTATCAACATCCCCAAGCTTAGTTCCTGCTCGTCCCGAGCAGGTAAACGATAACAAAGATGATTTCTGGGGTGACATGCCATCATAACCTTGATCATACTATTGTAAGCATATGTAATGAATGCAGCGATCAAAACAATGGTAATGACATGAGTAAACAAATGAATCATAAATCAAAGACTTTTCATGAATAGTACTTTCAAGACAAGCATCAATAAGTCTTGCATAAGAGTTAACTCATAAATTAATAAATCAAAGTAAAGGTATTGAAGCAACACAAAGGAAGATTAAGTTTCAGCGGTTGCTTTCAACTTATAATATGTATATCTCATGGATATTGTCAATGTAAAGTAATATAACAAGTGCAATATGCAAGTATGTAGGAATCAATGCACAGTTCACACAAGTGTTTGCTTCTTGAGGTGGAGAGAGATATGTGAACTGACTCAACATAAAAGTAAAAGAAAGGCCCTTCGCAGAGGGAAGCATTGATTGCTATATTTGTGCTAGAGCTTTGGTTTTGAAAACAAGAAACAATTTTGTCAACGGTAGTAATAAAGCATATGTATCATGTAAATTATATCTTACAAGTTGCAAGCCTCATGCATAGTATACTAATAGTGCCCGTGATACGTCTCCGACGTATCGATAATTTCTTATGTTCCATGCCACATTATTGATGATACCTACATGTTTTATGCACACTTTATGTCATATTCGTGCATTTTCTGGAACTAACCTATTAACAAGATGCCGCAGAGCCGATTGTCAGTTTTCGCTGTTTGGTTTCAGAAATCCTAGTAACGAAATATTCTCAGTAATTGGACGAAATCAACGCCCGTGGTCCTATTTTGCCACGAAGCTTCCGGAAGACCGAAGAGGAGTCGAAGTGGGGCCACGAGGCGCCGCCACCATAGGGCGGCGCGGCCCAGGCCCTGGCCGCGCCGACCTGTGGTGTGGGGCCCTCGTGTGGCCCCCCACGTTGTGTAGGATAACGTAGCATAGAAAACAAAAATTTTCCTACCGCGAACACGCAATCCAAGCCAAGATGCAATCTAGAAGACGGTAGCAACGAGGGGGTATCGAGTCTCACCCTTGAAGAGATTCCAAAGCCTACAAGATGAGGCTCTTGTTGCTGCGGTAGACGTTCACTTGCCGCTTGCAAAAGCGCGTAGAAGATCTTGATCACGATCGGTTCCGGCGCCACGAACGGGCAGCACCTCCGTACTCGGTCACACGTTCGGTTGTTGATGAAGACGACGTCCACCTCCCCGTTCCAGCGGGCAGCGGAAGTAGTAGCTCCTTCTTGAATCCGACAACACGACGGCGTGGTGTCGGTGGTGGTGGAGAAGTCCGGCGGAGCTTCGCTAAGCGTGCGGGAAGTGGAGGAGCGAGGCGGCTAGGGTTTGGGGAGAGGGGGCGCCGGCCACTATAGGGGTGCGGCCACCTTGGTGGTGTTTGAGGTGGCCGGCCCCCTCCCCCTTGTCCCTCATTATATAGGTGGAACCCCAAGAGGTGGTGTCCAAGTCTTCGAATAAGACCCGAACCAAATCCTTCCATAGGAGGGGGCAATCCTAGCCCAACTAGGACTCCCACCCAAAGGTGGGATTCCCACCTCCCATGTGGGGTGGCCGGCCCCTAAGGGGGAGTCCACTTGGGACTCCTCCCCCACTAGGGTTGGCCGGCCATGGGGGTGGAGTCCCTTGTGGACTCCACCTTCCTTGGTGGTTTCTTCCGGACTTTTCTAGAACCTTCTAGAACCTTCCATAGAACCTTCCGCGACATTTTATTCACATAAAATGACATCCTATATATGAATCTTATTCTCCCGACCATTCCGGGACTCCTCGTGATGTCCGGGATCACATCCGGGACTCCGAACAAATATTCCAACTTCATTCCATATTCAAGAACTACCATTTCAACATCCAACTTTAAGTGTGTCACCCTACGGCTCGAGAACTATGCGGACATGGTTGAGTACTCACTCCGACCAATAACCAATAGCGGGATCCGGAGATCCATAATGGCTCCCACATATTCAACGATGACTTTAGTGATCGAATGAACCATTCACATACATTACCAATTCCCTTTGTCTCGCGATATTTTACTTGTCCGAGGTTTGATCTTCGTATCACTCTATACCTTGTTCAACCTCGTCTCCCGACAAGTACTCTTTTACTCGTACCGTGGTATGTGGTCTCTTATGAACTCATTCATATGCTTGCAAGACATTAGACGACATTCCACCGAGAGGGCCCGAGTATATCTATCCGTCATCGGGATGGACAAATCCCACTATTGATCCATATGCCTCAACTCATACTTTCCGGATACTTAATCCCACCTTTATAGCCACCCATTTACGCAGTGGGTTTTGGTGTAATCAAAGTACCTTTCCGGTATAAGTGATTTACATGATCTCATGGTCATAAGGACTAGGTAACTATGTATCGAAAGCTTATAGCAAATAACTTAATGACGAGATCTTATGCTACGCTTAATTGGGTGTGTCCATTACATCATTCATATAATGATATAACCTTGTTATTAATAACATCCAATGTTCATGATTATGAAACTAATCATCCATTAATCAACAAGCTAGTTTAAGAGGCATACTAGGGACTTCTTGTTGTCTACATATCACACATGTACTAATGTTTCTGTTAATACAATTCTAGCATGATATATAAACATTTATCATAAACATAAAGATATAAATAATAACCACTTTATTATTGCCTCTAGGGCATATCTCCTTCAGTCTCCCACTTGCACTAGAGTCAATAATCTAGATTACATAGTAATATACCTAACACCCATGGCATTCTGGTGTTGGTCATGCTTTGCCCTAGGGAGAGCTTTAGTCAACGGATCTTCTACATTCAGATCAGTGTGTACTTTGCAAATCTTTACTTCTCCATCTTCGGTAAACACTCGCAGAATATTCATTAACTTACAACAAATAATATACGTGCTATACACAATGTAAAGTCATTCTTTAACCTTGTAATATAAGCACG
>NC_061511.1:27862429-28014910 GCF_022539505.1 Lolium rigidum
GGAGTTTCCACATACAAATCCTGGATTTTACCAAGTGTCGGCCCATGTATGCGGAAATCGTCAACGCGGGGTACATGCAAGGTTAGACAAACCTTACATCACACTTGTACACATATGTTAGGGACAAATGCAAGTTTTCAAGCGATTCGACGCTCCGGTGATCCGTATCTTGGGAAACCCTAGGCCGGGGACCTTGCGGATCTACCCCTATAGCTTTTTTCGTGCGAGGGTTCACCAATGGATTTTTTTAATTTCTTTGCTTTGTTTAGGACATATGCACATGGAAACCATAGGTTTGGAATGAAATAGGCCCCGGATGAGCCGTAGCAGGAGTTTCCAGCCGATTCGGACGCTCCGGTGGTTTGTATCTAGGGAAACCCTAGGGGCGGGGACCCCGCAAATCTACCCCTAGGGTTAGGGTTAGGGTTAGAGTTAGGGTTAGCAATGGACTTTTTCCTTTGTTTTAGGTCATGTGGTGGCAAGTATGGATCCATGCTATCTAAGGTTTTCCTCCGGTTCACCCCACCGGTGAGTTACGCCCTATACGTCCGGGACATGCCTAAGTGCCGTCGGCGCATGTGCGTGTAGCCGAAAGACCCCGGGGTACAACATTAGACAAACAACACCACACCATGCTGGTGGTGGTGTTTTGTTGGAGAAGAACACATGGGTATATATAGGGAGGCGAGGGGCTGAAACGGCGAGAAAAGGCGTGCGGGAGAAAATGGCGGGAAAAATTGGCGGGAAAGATTGGGCGGGAGAAATGGGCGGGAAAAAGGAAAAAAAAGATGGATGCTAAGCCGACGGTGCCCTCGGCATAGGCTAGACAGCCGACGTCATTTTGGCGGGAGGGGCGGGAGGATTCGGCGGGAGAAATTGGCTTCGGCTACGCCGACGGTGGCCCTCGGCATAGGCTTCACGCCGTCAAGGTCCAGTTAGGGCATGGCCGCGGGGCGATGGGACGGGGTCGCACCCTCAACCTATGCCGAGGGCCGCCGATACGCCGAGGGCCACCCTCGGCATAGCCTGTCATGTGCCGAGGGTGGCTATACGCCGAGGGGCGTTTCGAGCAGCTGGGCTGACCGGGCAGTACGCCGACGGCCCCGACATTTGGCCGTCGGCGTACGCCACGGCCGTCGGCGCAGCGCGCCATTCCTGTAGTGAAAGGCCTCTTCTCCACTAGTGATTGCGTTGTTACAGAGGCTGGGTGTAATTGGTATCCTTCGATATTAATATATTCTATTTATCGAAAAAAAAATCCAACTCCCAGGATGACTGCTAGGTAGGGGTGCAAGCAGGCGGTCCACAAGCCGTCCCGCAAGATTAAATCTAGCCAAAATTGAGATGTGCTGCATGGCAAAATTAAATATAAATATCGAGATATGCTGCGTGGAAAAATTAAAGCTGAGTTAAGCAAAACCACGCGTCCACATCCCACCATGCTCGCAGCCCTATTGCTAGGTAATGTGTTGGAATTTTGCGCGTACGTCGCAGTCTTCCTGGTGCGTTAGTCTTTTAGTGCGTGTGTGTCGTTAATCGTCCCTTTCGTTTCGATCTCTCGTACTTATGTCTCGTCTGGGACTGATTCAACGAAATCTAGTCTTTCTCGAATAAAAAAGTTATCTGGCTAGTCTGCAACTATTAAGTAGATACATTTGCTGTAAGAATGTCTTGTTAAGAGATCCTTAAGAATTAATCAAACAGGGTTGAGAGCGCCCAGAAAATGAAGCATGTACCCAACTGGTCAACACGTTGGTTGGCTTCCTCTCCTACGAAATACTCAATAAATGATCATCAACGATGTATATTGTTCAAATTCTACACGTAAGTGACTTGACTTGATGTATATTCCGACTTGGAACGACCTATGAAAAATCTACCATATGTATACGGATACACACATCAGATAGCTACCTAGACCAAGAAAATATGTGCCATGACAGTTATACCAACTGCATAATGCAGGTAGCTGTTTATTTAGAATATATAGACTTAGCAAGGAAGAGATCGACGTACGAAGTATACATTGACTATATGACTGAAACTTGTGCTAGCTGCAGGATATTACGTTCACACATTCAGTGGATCATATCCGTCAGTACACTTCGTGCCTTTTACCAGTTAAAACAAACTTTGGGAAATCCAAATATTACATTTTCGTGCAGTTTTGACTAACATATAGTCTGGCCGGAGACATTACTGTTTTTGTTTTACTATTACATGGGCATTACCCAGGCTGAACCAGGGACAAGCGGATCACAATTCACAGCCAGCGGTGGATTCACCGTCCTAGAACCCTCGGAACGTGCCTGGTCGACACCGCCGATTACAGCAACTTCATTACCTAATTATATTTCATATGTTCTGATTTTCCATCCAGCCATGATTACTAGACCAGGGCCTAAACCGGAAAAATCATCAGGCCAGTAAGAAAGGATCGAGGTACGGTCCTCGTCCTGCAGGCTGTAGCATCTTAATCCCATGCATGGAACTGTTTATTAATTGATTGATATTGGGCATCTCCGAGCTTTACTTTTTGATCAGTCCATCTTTTCTTGTCCTCCAAAAGATTTATGCATGTTGCACTTTCTCTAGACATGCACTTTCTCAGGAAAAATCTACCACATATATGCGCTTACCCACATATATTGCGCCATGACAGTTATACCAACATCATACTGCAGGTAGTTGTTTATTTAGAACATGTAGCCTTGTAGACCAAAGCAAGGTAGAGAACGGCGTATATAGTACATACATTGACTATTTGACTGAATTAAAGATTTGTGCTAACTGCAGGATATTATCTTGACACATTCAATGGATTCATTGGTACACTTGGTGCCTTTTACCAATTAAAAAAAACTATGGGAAATCCAAATAGTACATTTTGGTGATGTTTTCACTAATATTTTTTTTTTCATATATATATATAGTCTGGGCGGAGACATAACTTTATTTTTTTTACTATCATTGGCATTAGCCAGCCTGAACCAGCGACATGCAGATCACAACCATATGCAAAAAAAATATTAGCTCCATTTTGAAACTTAGCTATCTAAAACGGCTTATGGTTCGAGAACGGACGCAGAAGAATATTTTCCCTAGCTGGTCATGTTCACGGAGTTGAACCGCAATAAAAAGCATCTTAATGCATGTTCAAATAATTAGCTCTCTAATATTTTTTACTACCTCCGTACCCTGTTCATAAGATGTCATGATCGTTGCAATTAATTAGATGCAATATCTACGATTTCTCCGTGCCTATAAGAAGCGGACTTTTTCCAGGCTTTCGGCCATCGAAAGCTCAAAGTTGTTCAAGAGACACATAGTTGAGAGAATGAGTGACTCGTCACCTTCAAAGAACAGGGCGCAAGGTGAGCTAGTTAACATAGCATATTGCATGCATGCTAGGCAGGGACTAACTGACTTATATCTTCTGACTCGCGATATTTGTGCAGCGGGAAGTTTTAAGTCTGTGCCTTCACAGGGAATTAACGATGGCCGCAAACCGTATGTTCCAGCAAAACATGATGCTGGGAATCATGCATCGTCTGGTTAGGCTCGTCTCCATCTAATCGAATATATCGTGTCTAATCCCGTTCATTTCCTTATTATATTTGATTTGTTCGGGCAGTGAGCTCTGTTAGCAAACTCAAACATTGATATTTCATATGTTCTGATTTTCCATCCAGGAATAAGTGCTAGACCCGTGCATAAATTGGAAAATCTTGAGTCCACTAAGAAAGGTACGAACCATCATCTATCACATGCATGTGTGCATGCAATGTTTAAAGAAGGCATCTTCTTGTGTTAATAAAATAGTGAGAGCACCTACTGATCGCTCAGTGCATGCACAAGCGTCGACATCGGCCTTACTTTTTGGTCATGGCTTTCTTTCCTTGTCCTCTAAAAGATTTCTCATGCACTTTCTCTGGACTCTCTAAAGATCGTGACGATGAAACAAACAATGGACTCTCTAAAGTTTATTCTTGTCTCTTGTGTTTTCGCATGCGTGCAGAAGCTAAAGCTAATGCGCTGCCAGCAGGTCAAGGTTATACCACACCATCGGCGCATGCATCAAGCAGCAAAAACCGCAAAAACAAGTCAACCTAGGTATACGAACTACTCCCTCCGTCCATAAATAGATGCCAAAGATTTGTCCAAATTTGGATGTATCTATACACTAAATCATGGCTAGATACATTCAAATTTAGGTAAACTGTTGGCATCTATTTATGGACAGAGGTAGTATATAACTAGGCACTATAGTGCGTTTCTTTGCAAAGTGGTATATCTCTTTTGCATATATTGTGCGTTTGGCGCCGCAGCGAAACCTGACATGCCTAAATTATATTTGTCAGGCAAGGGGGGCTCCAAATACTTCTAAACGGTGAATATATATTGAGGTCAAAGAATAAAAGAAATATATCAGTTTTCTGATCCTACGAACTGATGCAGAAGAACTACTTGAACATTCTGTTGGCATGCTTTGTCTCTGGTATCTAGCAGTATGCAAGTAGAAGAGGTGCAAAAGAATTACGTACTGCTTGATTAATTCAAAATTAATAGTTTGTAAAAGTTTGTACTACTTGCTTTGGTGAATTTTTACACCGTTTCTAGTTTGTAAAGTATGTTGGAATTGGTATTGTAATGAACTCGAGTGTATAAATAAATTGAGGTTGTTGAGTTTATATGGGCCCGAGAAAAAATTAAAATGAGTATTGTTCGACTTCATTCAACTCGTGAAGTCTGTATGAATCGACTGTACTTTGCGTGAAAATTTCTTTGAGTAGTAGTACACAAAAAGACTCCTTGCACAATGTTAAACAATTTTTTTTCAAGAAACGTAAAGCTTGCCGGGGTTTACCTCAACCTGTCAACCACATTCCCGAACTGTCAAAATCCGACAAGACCTATTATGTGGCAGCACGCCCCAGCAAACCTAACTAGAAGTGCGCAAAGACTTCCAACTAAAGGACAGGCCTCGAAACTATCAACGCCGTGCACGATCTGCTCCACCAAACCTTTCTGCACACCATGCTTGTAGTTGTAGCAACATACGCATGCCACCATAAGTCAAAATTCGTCAAGTGTTCTCATGTGGCCTAGACACCACAACATGGGATCTCACGGATATCGACAACCCATGCCACCCAAGGTATATCCATGTTGTGAGGTCGCGGACATGACGAGAGTGTCTACCCACTAGAGCCAAGGCGAGTGCATCCAACTTGTGCGCCAACTGATGGCCAAATCTACAAGAACAACACCTCCGGTGAGGAAGCGATGTCGATGACGACGTGGTTGTATGGTCCGACAAAATAGATGTATGTTTCCACCCGGAGAACTTGGGCACAAGGTATGGAGACAATCTAAACTCCTCGGCACCAAGGTATGTGAGACCACAAAGGAGCGAACGGTTCCGGAGGGTGCTTCCACCATTGGCACCAACAATGGTGTAGCTGGTCCTTCGCCAGAGTACGACAAACACCATACATGAATGAACACAAAACAACAAAGCCACAACAACATGATTCTAGATTTTCCTACAATGGTGCCATAGTGGGACTTCGTTGGCCCGCCGCCCAACCCGTAGAGGCCACCACATATGCCATGCATCTCAGCCAGTATGAGCCAATCACCGCGATAGCCCCAACAAGCTAGCCACTGGCCCGAACGGTAAGTACCGGTAGGTCATGGGATGAGTGAACTTAAAGTCATGAAACGATCACCATGGTAGAAACTTCAACCAAGATTACCAATCATAGAGCAATCTTATCATTGCCTTGATTACGGTAGAAAAATAGGCATTTCTCGGGATCAATTACATTGAACCGATGGACTTGACTGTTCTAATTCAACGTTGGCTCGTCCATGTCACATGCATTATTAAACAGGAAAATAATCAATAATTAAGTAGAAAAACACATGTGAGGAATTGGAACGAATTATGGAGTCACCACTCACTCATATTCTCGCCAATGTGAACGTAGCAGCCAGCTGACCATAATATTCATCGTCATCATTAAGTAAACATCTCCAGCAACGTTAACTTACCCATATTTTGGGTAAACAAAATGGGTTTATGTAAGATTGTACGAGAGAGAAAGTATGGGTAAACCAAAAAAAACTTCTTTTCTAGCTTACATTAAATTGGTGATAAAAAACGCGTCACCTAGAGAATCCACCTGTGGGTGGTCATTTTTTCTTCTCTCCTTTATTTTCCAAACTACGTCCCTCCTTCCCTGCTACCGTGCCAAACATCACCGCCCTCAGCTGACCGTACCATCAGAGAGGATTCACAGGTGAGCGGGCCCCCATGCTTTTGCCCCCAACAATGGTATTTAGCAGGGGACAGTAGTTTTATTAGTCCAAATAATGCGGCCATTCACTACAAGAATGACGCGATACGCCGAGGGTCTTTTTATACGCCGACGGCCAAAAGTCGGGACCATCGGCATACGGCCCGGCCAGGCCAGCCTGCCAGTCCGCCCCTCGGTGTAGCGTTCCCGTCGGCCTAGCAAGGTCTACGCCGAGGGCAGCCCTCGGCATATCTTTGGCCCTAGGCATAGACAGGGCTACGTCGACGGCCACCCTAGGCGTAGGCCATTTTTCAAATTTGTCTAATTTTGTAAAAATCATAATTGATTCATATGATGTCAAACAATGCGTATAAGGTATTAAAATGTTTAGTAAAACATCCTCTATATGTTTATATCAAAATCATGCATATTTGAATCATGTACAGTACCATGTTAACATAGTAACAATTCAAACACTTTCTTATATGTCCTCGGGTTCCCGTTTTGCTCAGATGGAAATTTAAACGAAGTCGGAAAATTCCGCGAAGTAGCATGGCGTCATTTTCTGTATCATAGTAACCACTCCAAAAGCCGGAATTAGGATACGACAATTATTTTGGAAAACCTTTCACAAACAGGGCTATCACCTCCGGAGTTATATGGCTTTTAGGGCAAAAATGAGTAGGAAACGGCTTGTGACACCGCATAGTTTGTCGGAACGAGGCCATATTTAGCACGTGTGTGGTCTCTGAGATGGGAAGCAAGGTCCCGGGATCGGATTTCCAATCTGACCCATGAGCGATGGTTTTTTCATTTTCGGGGTGTCAAAACGGTTTTTTTTTTTTGAAGCAGCTACATGGGGCGCATTTTAGTATTGCGCGAGACCTCCGTGTAGTGGTATGACACCGCCTCCGCACCACATATCACATGCCATATGTGCGCGCTAGGTATCTGGGAATCCCTACGGCTTCGTGCGGTGTCCCGCCGAATCCGTTGGAAACTGACCGGATTTGAATTACGGGTACACTTTCCGTCGCTCAATAAATTCGGCGAAAAATGTTTTTAGGTCTATAACACATCACTTTATATGCTAATTTTTGTCTGTTTAGCGTGTTAGCGAACGGTGCACCAGCGCGCCCGGTACATCCATTTCGTATCTCCCAAGGGGGCCGTTTTGGCCAGATGACAAACTGGACGTCATATTTGCATTCCTCTAATTTTTAGGTTGAAATGATGATATGGATATTATATTTAGATTCCTCTCATTTTTCTGATCGATTTAGACATTTTATTTGTGGAATTTCGATTTTCCGATTTAAAGATATTAATTATTTCATATTAAATAGAAAAAAGACCAAAAAATAAAATTATTTTATTGTTATTTGAATTCAATATTATTATTACTTATATATTTATTGTTGTTTCCTTAAATAATTGTTTGGAATTCAAAAATAAAGAGGCGTGACATCACAGTTCAAGGGCTAATAGGGTTGATATACTATTATTATTATCAGTAAGATGTCAATTCTTTAATGAAAATTCATCCGAATAGAACCAAGAAGTTAAGCGTGCTGAGGATGGAGTAGTAGTGTGAGGATGGGTGACCGACTGGGAAGTTTAACCATGATTGTAATTTGACCTAAGATTAAGTGTACTTAGAGTTAAAAGTATCTTGGGTAAAAAAAAAAGAAAAAAAGAAAAAATAATGTAAAATAAATTAAAATTTGAAAAAAACATAAAACTATATGCCGAGGGTTTTGCCGTTGGCATAGCCAAAAATGATTTTTTGGAATTTATTTTTTGAAAATGGAAATTTGAATTTTTTAAATTTGTATGCCGACGGTTTTGCCGTCGGCGTAGCGTTCTACGCCTAGGGTCGGGCTACGCCGACGGAAATAGTGACTCTGCCGAGGGAGGTAATCGTGGAGGAGATATGCCGAGGGCGGCCCTCGGCGTAGCCTATGTCGACGGCCAAAACAGGCTACGCCGAGGGTTCCCGACCCTCGGCATATCGGCCCATTCCTGTAGTGATTAGCTAATCAAGGACTAATACTAGCCCTGCCGAAGGAATTAGCCAAGGGCCAAAGGCCACAATAGCACGTATGTGCCGAAGCATTAGCAAAACAGAATAGCATCAAACTTCCTATTTGACTCGGTTTCCCTGCGGCGCACCATGTCGCTTCTGTGATTCGGTATCCCCATCACCTCCATTATAGGCTTTGCCGTTATATCCGTCCCGCTGTTCCACGACATCCTCCATCGATGTCGGTTGTCCCGCATGCTATAGGGCGCCTTCACCGGGTGGCATCAAGCCTTGAGACGGGCTACTGGAGATGCTCTAATTTCAGCATTTACATATGCAACTCTGCTGTTCGGAGTCACGTCTACCCCGCGAAGGTGCATGTCGAAGGGTATCAAACTACTAAGTTACTTCGTATCCGTATATTCCTATTATAAGATAACTTTTTTCTAAATCATATTTGACCCTCAGAATTTAGCAAAGTTATTTTGCACTCAACATAATTTTACGTCGTTATATTCATAAAATTATGTTTTCTATACAAATAATTACGTTCATATTGACTCACCACAAAAAAATTAACATCAAAAGGCATTGTGTGAGTAATTGTAGTGTAAAAAGACAAAAGTACTTATTTTATGTCATTTTTTTAGGTCAGATAAACAAAAAAATTGCAAAGTTATTTTAGATTATACATTGTCCAATATATTATAATTTTGAAATTGGAGGGAGTACTTGATAAGTACCTAAGTGCTAACAAATCATCAGCAATGACGTACTTGCATGACTCCACTTGATGTATGGAAATAGTTAAACTTTTTCCGGCTACAAAGACCGACGAACAATCTATACCACAAATGTACACTTCAGCTGGCTAGTCCGAAGAAGAAAAATTGCGCCATGACAGTTATACCATCTGCATACTGATAGCTGTTTGTTTATTTAGAAGAAGTAGACTAGACTTGGCACGGCAGAGAGCTACAGCATTAACTCTTGAATGACTTGTACTAATTTGAATGGCAAAGCCAATGAAATTACATGCTAGCTACAACCTACAATAACACTTATTTCGTCAGCGAATAAGTATATTTTTATCTTTTGCCTAATTTATTTAAAAAAACTGATCAACTTCATAGGAAAAAAGATAACATCATTTATGACGCTGACTATGCTGTTACTCTTTTCTATAAAATTATTCATAATTTGAAAACTTGATTTGACACAAAAGTCGAAAATACACTTATTGGTGGGTGGAGGGAGTACACGTCCATGCCTTCACTGGATCCAACAGTATACTTCGTGCCATTTTCTAGGCAGAGCAAAATAAAATAAATTCGAACAGTACATTTTCATGCCTTTTTCACTTATATACAGCCATGTTTTGAACTATCACGGGAATTAGCCTGTTTGGACCATGAATATTCGACAGTCGATTCATTTGTTCAAATATACTCCATTTGTTCCAAAATAGAAGACCCTCTTTCCGTTGCACGAAGCGGATAAACAGATGTAGTACTCCACAGATCAAATAGAATACTCCATCCGTCACATTAAACATGTCCAAATTATATCTATACCTAATAATAAAAGGAAAAGAGCTTCTTATTGATCCGTTTTTTCTTGCCCTCAATTTTCGCGTAAATTACATGACCTGCCACCGCTAAGTCAAAATAACCGTTCGCTACCCAAATAAACCCGCTAGCCTCGTGACCTTCGCTTTCCTTCGTCCACCACGCCGGCACGACCTCCTTAACCGACCACGCCGTCTTCCCGTCTCCTTCCTCCACTGCGCCGCCCCGGCCAACCTACCTATAGCGCCCATCCTCTGCCAGCTTCTCCCGCCGCCTACCGTGAATCCACTACCGAAAAGCACAGCCCCGGCTGCATGGCCGTGGATTGGTGGATGCCTTCCGTGGCGTCGCCGTACCTCAACGGCTGGAACTTCTACCCGACTACTCTACTCCCGCTGCTTGGTTTTCCCTGACTCACCCGGCTGCAGCTCACAGTTGTGATTTCTCAGATCTTCGTTTTTTTTTCCGCTGTCTTGGATCTTTGAATTGGTGATCCTGCCCCAGACTCCTGATTCAACTGTAGACATCGGCAGCGGTGTTGATTAGATTTTCCGGTGATTGGATTGAAGTTCAGAACATCGTATGTGTATGGAACTATGGATGCATGTATTAAGATTTAGTAGGGGATTGGATCTGAAGTTTACAACCTGCGTGTTGCCGTGTTGTACTGATGCGTGTCTTGTGATCTTGTATGTATGAAAGTCAATGTTCAGTTAAGATCCAGCCAAACGTAGTAGCCGACTTAGCAACTTAGCCTCTCAAAAGGAGTTCCTAAGCATGCCAAGTGCAAGACTCGATCAGTATTAACAACCCAAGTAAGCTTGCATTGCTTTTTTTGTGGAAAATTACAATGGAAATACAACATAAGATTAGTATGTCTTATTTGAGTCGATGTACATATTTGAGTCAATGGTAAACATTGCACACTTTGTATATACATATAAATAAATTCATAATTAATTTATCCTACTTTATGTTGCAAAATTTAGATGATTTTAGTATAATAGCAAAAAACTTGGAAATGTATATATAAAATTGAGAAAATAAAACATGGTGTTCTCGTGATGCACTTGACTAACAATGCATTATAAATCCAAAAATAAACTAATATGGAAATATAAATAGATAAATATGGTGGTCTCTACCTTGCCGGCTAGGGCTGCTCGTCCGGACATGGTCACGTCTCCTTGCCCCCTTCATCTGCCACCTCCGCTCGCATGTCTCCTTCACGTCGCCCCGTTGTTGCAGTCGTGTCAAACGATTGTCCTTGTGTGTCGGAGGCACCACATGGCTAGCTTGGTTGAGGGTTTGAGTGAGCAGCCTCCGGAGTCCACATCCACCTCTGCATGGTCATCCTCCTATTCAACCTCAACATCATCAAGAAAGATCCATATATTAGGGCACTCCTCCATTATTCCTACTCTCCCTACATGTCTCTGATCTAAAAAATTCTCTTTCCCGGTGCAACGCACGGACAATTTTCCTAGTATTTATCCTATGATCGACTTGACACTTGTCATGTACACGAAGCAGAACTCTAGGGTGCTATATAGAAAGAATAAAGCTAAATGCACGCTCAAATAATTATATATCTGTCTAATTATGTGTAATTCTACAAACTTGGTCAAATTGAAGATTCAGTGAAATTGGCACTCGAAGGAAGAATGTACACATCAATGCAGTAACGTTCTGTAGATTGAGTAGAATATATGATAATTTTTCCAGAGATGTCATGATCGTCCTATTTATTTGATGCAACTTATACGTAGCTCGGCATGCGGAAGCCTATAAGTAGCGAACTTTTCGCAAGCATTTGGCCACTATCGAGAACTTATACGTAGTGTGTCAACTCATACCACACCACATACGGATGCAGTCAAGCAGCCAAAACCAAAGCAACATGTCAAACAAAGTACATATGAAAACTTTCCCATGCCTCTTGCTCATAGATGACATAATATATTGATCTGTATATGTTGGGTGTGGCGTGCGGAAACCTAACGCGCTGTTTTTTTTTTTGTCAGGCACATGCGACAAATAATTCTTATCAGCTGGTGAATTGATGATAAAGAAATATATTGCTTATCTCGTCCGAAATAATGTAGAAGGCCGGGTATATTGGGGCCATGCATTGTCTCTAGTTGGAGTATGTAAGTAGTTAAGGGGTGTAAAAGAAATATGGCTTGATCTATTGCATATTAGTAATTTGTAGTTTGTACAACTTGGGCTCGTATATTTATTCGCTATTCTTAGTCCTTCTGTTCGCATTGTTATATGAATGCACATCTATTAATAAATTGAGACTGTATTTGTTTTGCATGAGTCTGGCATACAAAAAAGGGATTGTTCGACTGGAAATAATTTACCAAGCTTATTGTTTTTGTGAGGTCCCTACGTAGTGAGTGGTATAATTTATTGGAAATTTCTTTTAATAGTCTGATAGATACTTTCATAGGTACATAATTATAGTTCTAGCCATGCATAAATAAATTAGTTAAGTAAATAGAGGCATAACTGAAGCTAAAAACCGATGGTTGACAAGATGGTAAAAATATAAATATAAACTAAATAGATTAACCATTATTCTATCCGTGGTAAAATGTTGGAGCCTAACATGCTCACCAAATGAACTTGGTATCTCTATAGATACTAACTCTGTAAGATTGGCCTTGTCTTATGATCTAAAAAATTGGATTATTCGGGGCGCCAGTTTGGATTCGGCTACTCTTATCTTCCAGATTCATGAAAATCAGACATGGATACCTTAAAATGGGTCAAGAGCTGGATTCGTTGCGAAAATTATCCTATCCATTTATACCCCTACCTTCCGAGGAACAGTTTGCTATATTTTTTCCCTGGAAATTTCCGTACAATTTCAATTACTTGCGTGGCATTATATGTGTATTTGGTACAATTTCACTAGGTACAGATAGAGTTGAGCACTCACATGACTAAACAAATGATATAGGAACCATTTACCTTCCCAGCTTGTTTTCCAGATATTTCTCCCTTACCCAGAGCATCTCCACCGGTCCCTCCTAAATAGGCGCCGACACATCTGTATGGGGGCGCCGGCACTGCATCCTCCATTTGAGGGTGCTGCTCCCACACCGGCACCCCCAAAGATGCCCCCCATAGCATCTTTTAAGCAGAAATTTGGTGCCGGCACCTCCGATCGAATCCCTTCACATAGGGATCCTTTCGAACGCGCCGACGCTTTTATGTGGCTCCAGAACATGCCGGCGCTTTTTGTCAGCACCGGTGCGAATACTTTCTCTCACTAGGATCCCAATAAAGCTATTTGGAGCGCTATTGAGGGTGCCGGTGGAGATGCTCTCAATATATCACCTCTCCTCATCCACCTCTCTGAATCGGTTTGTTGCGTCTGACTTTCTTCTACCCACCTTAAAATAGATATCGCTCACACCTTTATCCCTCACGAGAAAGAGTCTTGCCACCAAGCCGTAACTTGATTTGTGCAATTATAGACATATGCACCATTTGAAAAATATTTCTAATGGATCTTCAAAGAGGACCACCAAGAATGTCACAGATTTGGTCTGCAAAGTTACGCATCAGATGGGCTTGATTCATATACGAGTTGTACATGGACCACCTGCTATCTCAAATGCCTCATCGTGGGCCTCACACGAACTCTTCACTGTTTCAGATATGTCGCTTTGGTGGTTTAATGCTAGAATTGCTAAAAGTGGCATTTCAACTCTAGCAGTTTGATGTCAAAACCAAAAAAAAAAGGCTTGACATAGATTTATACTAGGACTAGGATGCGCCCGTGGTATTACCTTTCTTACGACTTTTTGAAAAGGCGCAAACTTCACTCTGGCTGTATATCTTATAAGCTGCAAATATTTATGAAATATTATACTTGCCCTTATAAATCGTTAGTGGCGAAGTAGATTTGAAAAATTCATAACAGTTGTACATGCTACCACATGGAGGACAAAAGTGTTTAAATGTGATAAATATACTATATCTATAATTTTGACATTAGAATATGAAAGTTGGGCTTGATAGATCAAGAACAGAAGATAGTATATAATGGGAGTGGTGTTTTGGAACATGGGAGCATATGCTCCCGGGTGCGTATGCTCCCTCTACAAACAAAACATATTTCAAAGTGTGGAAAAGTTTTGACAAAAAATTCTACATTTACATCTCCATAATATATGTGTATGCGTCAAGTTTCACGAAAAAATAATATTTTTTGTGACCTATGTAAAAAAGAGAAAATTTATCCTGTGAAAATCATTGTTTTAAGCACTAAATTTTGTCTTTTTTACACACGTCACATGATAAGTTTATTTTTTATGGAACGACTTTGTGAGCGCGTAGCACATGAAGATGTACATGCGAAATTTTTGGTTCAATTTTTTTGAAATTTAAAATATGTGTAAGATGTATTTTAAAATATAGGGAGCATATGCTCCCATGTTCCAAAACACCATACTTACTAACAAAGGTTTCCTTGACTTTTCTTGGCTAGTTATTCTGGTTTTTGGTTGTTGTGATATGCACCCAAAGGTTTTCAAAGAGTTGTATACCATTTGGTATAATCTACAAATTTATGGGATACTCATACTCCTCTTGCCCCCGAGAGGCGGCGAGAGGGGGAAATTCTACCCGCCATCCACCGCTCCTCCCCACCTCTTCCCTTCACCCCCACTGTCCATGGGCGCATCCTAGCAAAGACTCACAAACACCTGCAGCGGGGGAAGCCTCCTCATACCCATGCTCAAAGGATCGACGCAGGTCATATTATCTGAGCTGGGGTGTAGTGCAGCCGGGCACCATGATGTGGTGGCTCCTTTAGCTCTCTGGAGAAACCATGACGCGGAGCATCGGCTCGGTGTTGTGCATTTTGGATGGGTGGTGGCTTCAGCCCCCATCTCTAGGAGGCAAGGAGGTGGATGGCTCAGGCTGTGGGATTGTAGGTCTCTGCGGTGGCGTGGCTACATCATGTTATGATCGGTCGAGTGCGGATTTGTTTGGCTACCGGTGAAAGCGTTTGGACGGTCCACCAAGACTTGCTTAATTTTTACAAATCTATGCCTTACGAAAGTCTTGGGTAATCTTCTTGTTTTAACACTGATTCTTGTGTCAATAGGATATCTCTGACAATTCTTTTAGTTTATCTTCCTTTTATCCATATATGGATATATTTTTGTGGGGATGAAGTTATTCTTGCTAGAGTGTGCGTGTAATATTTTAAGAATAGATTGATATTGTACAGGGCCCCGCCCAACACAACCACCACCACCCATTACATGTTTTTGTTAGATGAATCCATGATTTAGAAGAAATTAGATAGTATGATAATCTCCAACAACTACTCGGTCTACAAAGCGCAATTCTTTGGGTCAACTCTCACATGAATGAACGAGTTGGTTTGAAAAGATTGGGCACCTCCAAAGATAAAATTATTGGCTTGGATGGCAATTAAAAATAGGGTATGGACAGTGAACCGTCTTGAGAAAACATAATGAACAAATTATGAGCTTTTCCTTCTATGCAAGCAAATCCAAGAGTCGGGGATCATCTTTTTGTGCATTGCCGGTATTCCAAGATAGCGTGGGGGATGATGAAAGAGTGGACTGGGCTTCCCTCCGTTCATACTTCCACTTGGACGCCAGAGCTTTCCATCAAGGAGTGGTGGACGGGTATGTCGAATAGAACTGTGCCAATCTGTAAAGACATGCTTCTATCACCATGCTTGTTTGTTGGACAATTTGAAACAAGCCGTGCTGCCGACTATCCTTCTTGCTTCTTTGAAGAGGGACGAAAACCTTTTTGATCAAAGGGGTCCAAAAAATTGAATGTTGTAATTTTAGGGGAGTAATCCCTTTGTTGAACTTTTTTTACTTTTCATGCGCCAAAACTTATTTCTCTTTTTAAAAAATTCCAATTTGCATGGCTTGCTCCCTATGAGAAAATTCTGTTGTCGGTCCCCTTGTACTTGAATCCTGCCTCCACCCCAAACTGTTTATAATAAAGGGAACGAGTATTTTATATGTACGAGTTGCGCGTTTGACACGGACTTTCTCCATTTAAAATTAATTAATTTAAATTTAGCTAGATACAAGTCAAATGTAAATCACCTAATTAATTTGGAACGGAGGTAGTATTTAATAGTGGCTAATCTATTTCAACATTATTGATCCCTCTATCATTCAACAGAGGACAAAATCACGGAAAGGGAAGATAAGTTGAGCTCACGGATTGACCCGTCCATGGGCATCAATAGTCTTCTCCTCTTCACAGGAGTGTCTCCACCATCATCTCTAGTCGGTCTCGACAATATTGTGACATGGAACACTGTGATTGGATTCAAGTCACACCGACCACACACGCGCTGACAGGTTTCTGGTTTAGCATGGGACGACACGGTAGGCATAGCCAAGCCAGGCAGAGGGCAATTTCGATATAACGCCCAGAACTTGGGTCGTAGGTGGTTGTACGACTGTTCAACACGTTTGCCTGCCTTCTCACCAACAAAATACTCCGAAATCAGCTGAGCGCCAAATAAATGATCAGCAAGTACGACGTATATCGTCAAGATTCTACACGTAACTGACTTGACTCGATATTTTAAAAACTTTAATTCCAACTTGGAACGACCATGGAAAATTTACCACATACATAGACATACGCATCAGCTAGTCAGATGAAGCCAAGTTACGGCTTGGTATATATACCGTCTGCATACTTTTTTTTTGCGAGGATTACCGTCTGCGTACTGGCAGATGTTTACTTAGAACATTCATGTAGAGCCAGCAAGGTAGACATCTAACACATGCATTAGGACATAGGATGTATGTATACACCAACGACGTACTGCGAATAGCGTAGAATAGTCCACGCGTCGGCCCGTGAGTGGTTAGACTATAAAATCAACATTAGGCCATGCATGATCATCATCATCCTAATTAATTAGATGCAATTTCTACGATTTTCCCATGGGGTTAGACTATAAAAGCTACATTAGGCCATGCATCAACTGCTTAAACTTGCCCTAGACGAACAAAGGCCTCTCCAACGCAGAAGAAGATATGCCGTCCAAGGCGAGCGGTGAGTTAATTAATTAGTTAATCTTCGTAGTTATCATAGCATACACTGCATGCATGCTACGGACTAACGAATTTATATCTCGTCATATTTATGCAGGAATCAGTGCGAAGTCTGTGCCTCAACAGCTAACTTATTCAGGAAACCGTAGAACCGAGGTTGCAACACAAGATGCTGCAAAACAAGGATCATCTAGTTCAGGTTAGTATCCGGTCTCAAATGTTCATGACTCGGATACATCCTATGCCATACTCGTTTAGCAACGAATGTTATATTTTCTGAATTTCCATGCAGCGATGAGTACGAAGGCTCAGCGTACAAAGGAGAACTTGGAGACCAGAAAACCAGATGCGCATCAGCAGAAAGGGGCATCTTCTACAGGTCAGTAGTATACTCCGGCACTCTATTAGTCACCAAGTAATAAGAACAGCTACTGATCCTCGAGTGCATCCATGCATGCACTGTTGTCGACATCGGCCTTGCATTTTGATCTGTCTTTCTGTCCCTGTCCTCTAAAAGATTTCTTTTGCGCTTTCTCTTAAAATGGATGACCAAGTAATCAACGGGCTCTCTAAAGTTACTTTTTCATGTCTTTTGTGCTTTCTCATGAGTGAAGAAGCTAAAGAGCTAGAGTGACGACAAGTCATACCACATCACACCAGAGATGCATGCGCTCAAGCAGCAAAAAGCAACGCAACTAGTCAACCTACTTATACGAACTATATATAAACATAAATATACCATCTGCGTATCTTGTGCTTGTGGTGCCGCAGAAACCTGACGTGCGAAAATTTCATTTTATCAGGCAAGGCTCCAATTACTTCCAAACGGTGAATTCGATCAGGATCCAGAAATAAATCAGTTCTCTCGGATGGAGTGATGCAGAAGAATAACGATATGCACATCAATCGATTAGCATACTTTGTAGCTTGTATGTAAGTAGTTAGGAGGTGCAGAAGAAATATGTGGCTTTAATATATTGCATGTTAGTAGTTCATACCTTCGTAGATACTCTGCCTTGGTGAATTTGTTACATGTTCTTAGTTTGTAAAGTATGTTGGTATTGTAATGAGTTCACATTTATCAACAAATTGGATTCTCTATTGTGTTTGCATGAAACTAGAGGGAAAAAAGATGAAAAGTGGACTGTTCGACCTGATTAATTAGGTTATGCCTCTTGGAACAGCTACCTAGCTAGTTTACTCTTGATGCTAACACGTGGCGATGTCCATATGAGTTGAGTACATTTTCATGGAAATTTCTGCAAGTAGTACACCGTGCTCCGTTTCTGATTGGATAGAAGAGAAAAAATCATTATATATAGCACCTACTTCTTCCTCCTTGCTCTCCTTATTTACTCCATTTTATCACCGTTGGCCCTAGTGCCTTGGAGGCGTGGCGGACCAGATACCCTCGTCGACGGGATGGTTCTCGTTCTTTGTTTAGGTTTTTTTTCAAAGTTTTCTTCGACGTGGTGAGGCGGAGTCTACGTCTTGAAGTTAGAGTAAGGTTCTTTCTGTCATATCCTCACTCCAGTGGTGCGTCTAGCGCCGACGGAGGGCAGATGGAGTTGTCGTCCCGCGGATCTCCTGGCATTATGTCGGTTTGCGTGTTCATTGGTGTGGTTTAATTTCTGACTCTTCCAATCTACAGATCTCATCTTTAGCGATGGTTTACTTCTCTGATGCGTTGGTCGTTTGAGATCTTACCACGACAACTTCTCGTTTGTGTACTACAATAAGCTTCAATACGAGAAATTTTGCATGGCTCCGATGATGGAGGGGCGTTGAGGACGGCACGACTTCGGCTACCCCTTGTGTTTGTAGGCATCGCTAGATGTTCTTAAAACCAATTTGTAATCTTTATCACGATTTAAATTTTTCATACTCCTGCTATTGATAATTATCAATAGATGGAACATCTCCAGGCCTCCAGGGTCAACTACTGGTGAGTCTCCACAGTTTGACGAGGAACTCTAAGGTAAGGGTAGCACTCAACGAGTGCGACAATCAGGGCCGGTTGGACTCAGGCTGCACCGACTACACGCGCTGACGTGCGGTTGCCTCGTCCATCCCCGGAGTCCCAGGACATGTGTTGGTACGATGCATGGCAACAATGGAAAAACAAAGGATATAGTAAAGGAGCATCTCTTTCCCGTGAGCCTTTTTCGTGTGTTTGTCGTCCCTTTTGTCTGTTCTGGGGCTGATCCGGGATATCTAGTTTCGATCGATGACAGTTCACCACTTGAAGCAGGTACCTGTGCGACTGTTCAACACGTTTGATAGTTTCTTCTCCAACGGAGTACGTACTAATTAATGTCGTTAAAAAAAGAGCTATATACATTTCTAGTCCCACAACTTGTCTAGGATGTGCAAATTAGTCCCACATCTTGCAAAATGGGCTATCTAAGTCCCACAACTTGCATTGCCGTGCAAAACTGGTCCAACTAATTTTAGAGGATGACACGTGGTGATGTTTATTTTGCAAAATAGCCCTGCATATTTCTATCTCGTACATGTGTTCTTAGCCTTAACACGTGGGTCCCACCTGTTAGAGGAGATTTTAAAAATTCTGAGCTAAAGGAGAATCGAACTGTAATATCCCAGGTTTAGAGGCTATAAAATGAGAGAACACCAAAGTGTGCATTGCATTCATGCATAGAAAATCCGGGGGATTTTCGCGCTTTCAAATAAAACTTACCACAGTAACTGAAGTTTCACTTGACTTGCTGGAACTGAAGTAGATCATCAAGTCAAGCGCTATAAACTTCACTGTGATCTTTGTTAAAACCTTGTTTTGGGTAGAGATGATTTGATCTATGGATTAGATCAAATGGAATTATATTTACAACAACACATTCTTTAAGAATCAAACACTAACTTATTAACACTTCAAAGTTAGCAACTACTTTTGTGTGTAATTTAATTCACTTCTAAACTTATTAATAAATAAGGTAAATCACAGGGTCTAAAGTGCATAAAGGCTACACATTTTTTTTTTTTTTAAATCATAAATTATTAAATATATGGAATATCATAAAACTAAATCCATTTACATTACGAATTATAGTTCAAACTATTTGAATAAAATTAACTATGAGTACTTTGAAACTCATATGACCATGCCTTGGTGAAATCAAACAACAACTATCCAAATTTGAGGAATAACCTTCAATTTTAACCTTTTCACCAATATTATAATATAAATCCAATCCAATATGATATAGTGACTCATCCACAATAATAAAACCATCCACAAGATATTTAGTAACAAATGCCACTTGGCTATCCAAAAATAAATCATAGGAGAGGATAATGATCTTGCCACATGGGATGAAAATATCTACATGACTTGCTTTCCAAGCTATGCCACCTCATGCTCAAAGGATTGCTATGGATTAGAGCATGACAACCAAGCACCTTACTCATCCCACCAAAACAAGAGTCACCCATCTATGTGTCATGATACTAGAGCTTGCCCAAGTCTATAAATAGAGCCACACCCTTCATCCATTTGCTCATCAAGTACCATGATACATGGGAGCAAACACATAGTGCCACTCCATGTGAATTAGTTAGGATCAAGATGAAGAAGCTAGGAGGTGGAGGTATACCACAAGATGCAGGTTTATCGAATTCTGAAGAACAAGCTACAGAAGATTAAAAGGTAGAATTCCTAGGCAAACCATTTATTTAGAGGATCATATCATCATCTCCTGAGTAGAACCTTAGAATATTCCAAGACATTTAGAAGTGAGAGAAGTTATAATACTAATCATAGCCATGCCATAAAAGAATATTAGAGTAGTACTAATCCTAGATGTTCAAGTCAATATTTAATCTTGGAGGTAAGAACCCTATTTCAATCACAATACCTTAGCAAACCAATTCCATGATCATCACAACTTGGTATTAATTATAAACCCTAAGAATCTAGGATGAGTGTGATGAGAGGAATATTAAAGAGGGATTAGTGAGGAATAAGTGGATCTTGTCTAAATGCATGATTATACCTTGTAGATATAGATGATAAGTTAAACCCATATGATTAATAGATCTCATCTATCACATAAAATAATAAGTATATCACCGATAGTTAACCCCAAACCAATACTCATGCCTTGTATGGAGGAGTAATGTCATTAAACCTAAACCTTGTTTATCCAAACACTAGAGTAACCCTAGCTAGCCAATAAAACATAATCAAAGCTTATGTTCATATCCTAATTCTTGGTTGTGTATCAATTGGGTGATCACAACTAAAACCCTAGATCACCTTTGCATTTCAATCCAAGTATCACTTTGGATTATAAGTAAAACCCTGCCATGCCTCATGCCTATTTTATATTTCAATTAATGAAGCATCATCAAATTCTTAAACCCTAAGAACTATCATCCACATAAAATCATAACACCATTCCATTTCCTTTACCATTTGTTAAACCCTATCCATAATTGAACTATATGTGCATAATCACTATGGTTAAGCACTAGAAAAATAAAATGTGTTCACCATGCACATGTTCTAAATTTCAAATCATTTAAATAGATATGGTACCTAAATTAAAAAGGGAATTGAAATAAATAACTAAACCATTTATATTTTACTCAAGCCTCATAAGATATCAATTAAATCCTAAACTAAATATTTGTTTAAACAACAAGACAATGCAGTAACCACTATTATCAAGTGATATTGATATTCAAATGTTTTTTGAACCTGCAAAACAAAATAAAAATCAGATCTGAATTCAAATAGAAATATCAAACATAAAATAAAAACAGAAAATAGAAATTTGAAATAAGAAAGGAGGGAAACTTACCTGGCAGCCCAGCAGCAACCCAGTACCAGCACCACCTCTACAACCCAGCAGCAGCCCACGTCGAAGCCCAGGAGCAGTCCAGCCCACGTCCAAATACCGTTTCGCGTGCGTCAAGAATCGTGCGTGGAGAAATGTCTTCGTCGTCGTCGTCTCCGAGCTCGACAGCGGGGCGGAGCCAATAGGCCACGATCTCGTCGACGATAAGCTTGCCCCGGACGTTGCCAGACACTCAGAACCACGCCCAACCTCTCTCGCGTCCGAGCTTATCCGCGGAAGAAAAGATCTTCGCCAGCTAGAAGCTTCCAGAGACCGCCACCTCTCCGACCATGGCCGTCGCCGTGTCGAGGCCACAAGGCTTCCCTTGGCCTATAAATAGGTGGAGAGCATCGCCGTGCACGCCTTGTTCATCTCCTCCACTCCATTTCTCCTCAGACACCTTCTATCTCTCATACGCATCCACTCACTGTCGCCGGAGTTGAAGACGAAGCCGACGGAGGAGGCCACCCCAGCCTCTGGCGTGTGGTCCAGGAGGAGCGCCAGGACTCAAGGAGCACCCTGGAGGAGCAGTAGATCAAGGAGAGCAAGGAAGCGGCTCAATTTCGGCGTTCCCTTCTGCGGCACATCGCCGGGAAATCGCCAATCGCCGTCGTCTCCGTCAACCATCGCCGGAGCCGACCACACCTTGAGCTTCAGGGTGAGCATACGCATCTGTAGATCTAGATCTCGCATCCTAGAACCTCCTGTAGCCTCTGATTCAAATCTCGCCGGAGTAGCACCGCCGCAGAGCTCATCACCGGCGAAGCTCCGGTGATCCCCTCGCTAAACCATCACCACCGTCGTGCTCAGTAGATCAAGGGGAGTCGATTAGTACTAACCACGCATCCCGGGGAACCCTAAATCGGCGGCGCCACCGTGCTCTGGCCGCCGGCGTTTAAACGTCGGTGAGGTCAAGGGTCCTGGTCAACTTTGACCGGTCCTCGCTTGCGTGGCAGCCGACGTGGAGACAAGCCCCACCAGTCAGTCTCTGCGGGTTAGAACCGAACGGGTATGTTTAGTATTTTCGTTTTATTTCAAATTCCGAGAAAATGTCTGAAACTTTGCAAAATCATAGAAATTTCATTTCAACTCAGAAAAATGCAAATAATATATCAAAATGCTCACAAAAATAAACTCTACTCAAATAAAATATAAAACAAAAATGTGTGTCAAAATAAAAATTCACTTATTTTTAACCCTATTAATTATGCCATTTCAATTATTTAACATGCAATTTGAATTCAATAATTAGTGAAGTTATAAAAATTAAATTTTAACTATTCAGTAACTAATTAAAATGTTAAGATTAATTTTCTTTATCATATTTGCATTAACTTAAATATTAGTGGTAATTCATAAACCCTAACTAGTCATTATTTTAATTCTTAAACCCTCTAAAAATTAATAGCATGTTAAAATTATTAATAACTTTATTCCAAGTATTTAATCACATTAATTCTAGTACCAAGTATTACTTTAAGAATTGGATCATAATTTAGAAACCTTAGTTTTATTATAAGTTAGAATCTGGATCCCATTATTGTATGTGATCATTTGAAATTGCTTTAACCCTAAACCCTAGTTGCTTATCACATGTGATCATGTGAATGTCACCTTACATAGGGAACCATATTATGTGACCAACAAATACAAGACATGATCCACTAGCATAAAACCAAGTCACATGATATTATCATTTCATGTTCCTATTCTTAATTAAAACCTATATGATCCACTAATGTCACCTAGATATAAACCCTAACTTGTTAATTGAATTAGTACTATTGATCCCTACTACTATATACCATACCATTAAGATCAACCTCAATCATTAAACCCTAGTAAAACCATAAGATAAACCCTAGTATCAACCTTGTGTATCAATTCACATCACATGCTCCTGTTACACTAAACCCTACTTAAGAAATGATAAGCCACTTAGCTTAGAAACCATTAGAGATTATTTAGTAAAGCAAATGTGAAGCCATAGTAAACCTAATAGCAAACCTATGGAACTATCTTAATAACCATCCTTTAAATATGGTGTATATGGGAAACCATGGTAATAACCCTATCAATACTTGCTACAGATAAACCCATAGCTCCTATTTAAAGTAATTCTTATTCTTATTAACTCTGTTCTTCAAAAGTTATTCTTTTGAAGTACAAAGGTTAATCAAACCATAGAAGCCATAGTTCTTATTTGAAATACTTGCTAGTTCTTAATTAACATGTTCTTCAAAAGTTATTCTTTTGAAGTATAATATCAATAATCATCAACCATGTCTCGTAGAACCTAAAACTCGACCACTGTTATTTACATATTGTTCCACCACTATTCTTTATGTGTGTACTTGTTATGATATCTTATATCACTTGATTATGATGCTAATATAACCAAACCCTAATAAGAACCTTGTTTGAGAACCATTCTAAAAGTGCAACACACCCTAAAGAAATCTTTACAACTCATCAATCTTAAATCATCGGGATTAGGTTACGTTCGGGACGATTGCATCTCATACTATGCATTATAGCATATTGCCAGTTCTTTAAACATTGTCCTTACCGGACGATGATGGTATTTCAAGCATTTGGACTTCTCACATATCGAAGCTTTTGCCTGCATAATCTTGCAGTCAAGAAAGGCAAGTTCATCGCTTGCTCATGTCACTTGATTATTTTTATCAAACTATATGCAAAGTACTATACTTATCACTCATGCATCGAAAAGCAAAATATTATTTTCCAATTATGAATATGACTATGTGATGGGCAATGGAACCATGGTATGTGTTGATATGGTGGAGGTTCCATTGCAATGGGTTATATCACCCTAGGATTAATTACCAATGCCGTCCGAGTGATTCTAGCGCCGTACATATCGCGTTGACCATAAGATCTATAATGGCTGCGGGGAAGTCAGTCTGTATCTTTTCCCTTCGCACGCCAACGGATCGGAGAGACGGTGGGGTGTTGGAGGCACTCGCCGCAATAGGTTGGGAAATCCTTTTAAATCCCCATCCATTGGTGATGTTAATCTCTTCCGATCTATGAAGGATTGTCCAAAGTACACCATGAGTAAAGCCGTATTATCGGGGGAAAGTCTACTGGAGGTGTGCGGGTGGACAAAAGGGTGGGTTTGCAGTCGCGGAGAAGGCAGTGATTGGCTTGGATCTTACACCTGGCCCCACACCAAGGAAGTGTGGACGAGAAACGCGTCTCGGCAAGGCATCAAGGATAAGTTCTCTTATGGGAAAAGTAACGCACCTCTGCAGAGGGTATCAAGAATTGTGACTGTCACTCCCTGTTCCGGGAAGGGAACTGCGAACGCGGCAGGAAAGGAACTCCACGAAGTTCTGGTCAACCTGTGAAGACTGACGGGCATAGTTTTCAGAATAAAATAAACCTTTTGAAGAAATGCTTATGAAAACTTGCATTGGCCTATGACTTTCTCGGTCTATGGCTGTAGCTAGTGCATGATACACATATTTCCTAATATGAACTTCGTTGAGTACGCTCGTACTCATTCTATCTCGTTTGAACCCCCTTCTTAGAGCAATGCACCGAAGGAGAAACTACCGTGGAACTCGAAGACAAAGGAGTCAACTGCAACAAGATGAAGAATCCAATCAAAGAAGTCAATGGAGTCAACTCCTGCATCAGTTATAATGGAAACCTAGACTAGTAATAGAAGGGAACCTTTCCCTAATCCTAGCACCTAAGTAGCTAGAATTCTATAGCAAGCCAAGTAGCTCTTGAACTTGAGTTAGCAATAAGATAGACTACGAGTCGTTCTTCTGGAGCTTTATTTGAAGTTTTACCTCACTGTAAAGTAGGAGGTTGTGTTGATCTTATGTAAACGAGCTCGTGTGTACTTCTATAGACATACCTTGGACTCGCATATGTTTCTGTTGTACCACTCTGAGAGATGTAATATGAGTGGAACGGTGTTTCACTTGTGTTATGTCAACGACTTGTGTACTACACCATGCAGTGGTACGCTGGGTCACCACAGCTGGTATCAGAGCAAATGCTTTGACCCTAGGATTAAAACCCTTTAAAGGAGACCTATAGGTTTGGTAGTGTCTATAGGAAGTTATCTTAGCCAAACCAACTATTATTTTGACTTGAGATGGGTATTCACTTGAGAATAATCCTGACACACTTGAGTCAATCTTTCTTATCTATTTTCTTAAGTAAAGTTAGTTAGTTATCTTGCTTCATTCCAAATAACTAGAACACCATTGAAGCTTAAGATAATGGGTGGTAGTAGACCACAGTTGGTATACAATACATGGTAGTCCAAAGAGAGGATACAACCATAAGGAAGATATCCTATTGGAAGAAGTATACCAATACAAGTTATAGTTAAGTGAAAGTTAGTTAAAATGTCAAATGACTGATGTTAAGTAATGTAGATATGTAATATAAGGTAGTATATGCCTATGATGAGTCAATCATAGGAGGTAAGGAAGAGTGATAGGAGTTACATGAGTCTACTTTCAATAATAAACTAGGTACTCATATATGATTCACTTGAGAATCATGGTATGATGGAGTAGAACATCATAAGTGCGATAACAAAAGGATGATAAGGAGTAGGATTTAAGGAATAGTTCGAAAGCTTAGGCCTTAAAATCCTAAGAATTGTACCAAGTATGTTAGAACCATAGTCCTTAATTTAATGAAGGCTTATTTATAGCATATCACATAGAGAAATCCTAGAGTTATAGGTGGTATATTCTAAACAATCATGTGTTTAGAGTAGACATGTTAGAACTAATTGTATTATAGGAAGTAGTCCTCAATAGCACATATATATGGTATACTATTTTGTTAGTACTTCCAAAGAAAACTAGGTTAACTCCAACTATCCCAGGCCATTTTGTTTCAAGTTTGTCTCATTGCAAATGTGCAATTTAGATAAATGTTGAGACCACTAGTAGAAATTCACGTATTGTGCTAAGTATCACAACCTAAACCTATCTTATGTGGTGTTATATACTACACATCTGAGCCTGATGTTTAGGGATGTCTTACCCAACTTTTATATTCAGGCATAGAAGGATGTGTATTATAAACACAAAGCTGGATTTTCTTGGATTTTCTTGAATCTTCATTGATTGACTAGATCCATACATGAAGTTTGACTTTGATATGCAAATGCATGTTGCAATATCAAGCTCTTACTTGATGTTATAGGTCTAGAGGGTAAAGGTATTCGTGTGAGGAAGTGACGACTTCTGAAGATTTTGAAGATAAGATGAAGGTTCACTTGAAGAAGGAAGTAAAGTTGTGGGAAGTAACCACAATACTCCGAAGGAAGGACCAATCAAAACTCACTTTTATCCTTAATCAAGGAGTACTTCAACATGGAAGTATCATGAAAGTGAGGAAAATAGTGAATATGGAGCAGAAGAAGTGGAGCCATATTCATTCTGGAAGAAGGGAATGCAAGTGAAGTCACTTATAATACTATTTTCATAGTGTCAACAAGTGGTTTTCTTGTAAAACAAACCCTGGAAGAAGGAAAATAGACAAGTGAAGTCGCAGCTGGTATAATAAGACCGCAGCTGATATAGGATAACCATGAAGAGAAGGAATGTAAAGTGAGGTATATCCTAACTAAAACTATGTAGTAGCCACAGCTGGTCAGTAGATATTGACTAGAACCATAACATAGCCACAGCTGGTATCCAATAAGTCACATCTGGTACTAGGTAGTCTGCAGCTGGTACCAGATAGCCCACCGCCTGAACATTTCTTTACTCTAAAAGAAAGGGGGATACCGCAGCTAGTATTTCACAGCTGGTATCTTGTAGTTGGTAAATATTTAGTCGGAGGATTCATAATGGATACCCACAACTGTGTGGATACACCGCAAAGAATTATTCGTGAGAATTTAGAAAGGTACAAAATATAAACCAGACTTAAACCAACTATCTAACCTTGGAGTTTAATGATTAGAAGAAAGGACTTTGAAGATCATTAGTAAACTCCAAGGGGGAGAGGAAGACTGAAGGAGGAGTATTAAGATATTATTGGTAGTGTGATAGATGGAGAAAAAGGTCTGAACTGAGAGGAAGTCCGATCCTATTTTCATAAGATTGGTGGAACTATCCATATAATGGTACTCTCAGGAGGTTGTCAGACCAGAAGCCGAGGTTCATATCTCGAGGAAGTAAGAGTAGATTCTAACTTGAATGGGTAATTGATAATTACTCAAAAGTAGAAGAGCTCAAGTAAGTCCAAGATAATGAAGTTGGAGGAAGAAGTTATCGGAAAACAATTAAAGCCTAAGAAAACAAAAGACCGAAGGGTTTGACCATACTAAAACTAATAATTATTAGAAAGATTCCTTTCAAGGAACCTAAAGAAACCAAAAGGAAGATAACTAGTATAAACTAGAAGCCATGATTGGATGGACTAAATGAGTCTAATCCATTCGTAGGACTAAACAACCAGGACCATGCCTATGGTAATACCTTACCAAGTACCATTACTTTCGTTATGGTAGTAATGGAAAACAATACCCTACCTTAAGTATATCTTTTAAAATTAAGGTTTGAGTATCGCAGCTGGTAAATCGTAGTGCCATATTACACCGCAGTTGGATTACCGCAGCTGGTAGAACCAAGCTTTGAGTACCCAAATAGGAAGATGTCACCACAACCATTAGGAAAGTCCATTAACACAATAAGATGTCTTAATCCAAGAATCTTTGGAAAGTAAGCCTATAAGCTTAGAGTGTTGGAAGAAATCATAGCATTGAAGAAAATATTAGTACCAAACATCAGAAGAATCCGGAAGGATCTGGACAAGGGATATATTTCACTATATCTAGTGTGATCACCATGGAGTTGAAGGATGGTGATCTGTTCAAGACATTTCAACATTCCAAAACGTGAGAGCGTTCGAACTTCGGGACGAAGTTCGGTTTAAGGGGAGAGGTCTGTAATATCCCAGGTTTAGAGGCTATAAAATGAGAGAACACCAAAGTGTGCATTGCATTCATGCATAGAAAATCCGGGGGATTTTCGCGCTTTCAAATAAAACTTACCACGATGACTCGAAGTTTCACTTGACTTGCTGGAACCGAAGTAGATCATCAAGTCAAGCGCTATAAACTTCACCGTGATCTTTGTTAAAACCTTGTTTTGGGTAGAGATGATTTGATCTATGGATTAGATCAAATGGAATTATATTTACAACAACACATTCTTTAAGAATCAAACACTAACTTATTAACACTTCAAAGTTAGCAACTACTTTTGTGTGTAATTTAATTCACTTCTAAACTTATTAATAAATAAGGTAAATCACAGGGTCTAAAGTGCATAAAGGCTACACATTTTTTTTTTTTTTTAAATCATAAATTATTAAATATATGGAATATCATAAAACTAAATCCATTTACATTACGAATTATAGTTCAAACTATTTGAATAAAATTAACTATGAGTACTTTGAAACTCATATGACCATGCCTTGGTGAAATCAAACAACAACTATCCAAATTTGAGGAATAACCTTCAATTTTAACCTTTTCACCAATATTATAATATAAATCCAATCCAATATGATATAGTGACTCATCCACAATAATAAAACCATCCACAAGATATTTAGTAACAAATGCCACTTGGCTATCCAAAAATAAATCATAGGAGAGGATAATGATCTTGCCACATGGGATGAAAATATCTACATGACTTGCTTTCCAAGCTATGCCACCTCATGCTCAAAGGATTGCTATGGATTAGAGCATGACAACCAAGCACCTTACTCATCCCACCAAAACAAGAGTCACCCATCTATGTGTCATGATACTAGAGCTTGCCCAAGCCTATAAATAGAGCCACACCCTTCATCCATTTGCTCATCAAGTACCATGATACATGGGAGCAAACACATAGTGCCACTCCATGTGAATTAGTTAGGATCAAGATGAAGAAGCTAGGAGGTGGAGGTATACCACAAGATGCAGGTTTATCAGAATTCCTGAAGAACAAGCTACAGAAGATTAAAAGGTAGAATTCCTAGGCAAACCATTTATTTAGAGGATCATATCATCATCTCCTGAGTAGAACCTTAGAATATTCCAAGACATTTAGAAGTGAGAGAAGTTATAATACTAATCATAGCCATGCCATAAAAGAATATTAGAGTAGTACTAATCCTAGATGTTCAAGTCAATATTTAATCTTGGAGGTAAGAACCCTATTTCAATCACAATACCTTAGCAAACCAATTCCATGATCATCACAACTTGGTATTAATTATAAACCCTAAGAATCTAGGATGAGTGTGATGAGAGGAATATTAAAGAGGGATTAGTGAGGAATAAGTGGATCTTGTCTAAATGCATGATTATACCTTGTAGATATAGATGATAAGTTAAACCCATATGATTAATAGATCTCATCTATCACATAAAATAATAAGTATATCACCAGTAGTTAACCCCAAACCAATACTCATGCCTTGTATGGAGGAGTAATGTCATTAAACCTAAACCTTGTTTATCCAAACACTAGAGTAACCCTAGCTAGCCAATAAAACATAATCAAAGCTTATGTTCATATCCTAATTCTTGGTTGTGTATCAATTGGGTGATCACAACTAAAACCCTAGATCACCTTTGCATTTCAATCCAAGTATCACTTTGGATTATAAGTAAAACCCTGCCATGCCTCATGCCTATTTTATATTTCAATTAATGAAGCATCATCAAATTCTTAAACCCTAAGAACTATCATCCACATAAAATCATAACACCATTCCATTTCCTTTACCATTTGTTAAACCCTATCCATAATTGAACTATATGTGCATAATCACTATGGTTAAGCACTAGAAAAATAAAATGTGTTCACCATGCACATGTTCTAAATTTCAAATCATTTAAATAGATATGGTACCTAAATTAAAAAGGGAATTGAAATAAATAACTAAACCATTTATATTTTACTCAAGCCTCATAAGATATCAATTAAATCCTAAACTAAATATTTGTTTAAACAACAAGACAATGCAGTAACCACTATTATCAAGTGATATTGATATTCAAATGTTTTTTGAACACTGCAAAACAAAATAAAAATCAGATCTGAATTCAAATAGAAATATCAAACATAAAATAAAAACAGAAAATAGAAATTTGAAATAAGAAAGGAGGGAAACTTACCCGGCAGCCCAGCAGCAACCCGAGTACCAGCACCACCTCTACAACCCGGCAGCAGCCCACGTCGAAGCCCGGAGCGGTCCAGCCCATGTCCAAATACCGTTTCGCGTGCGTCAAGAATCGTGCGTGGAGAAATGTCTTCGTCGTCGTCGTCTCCGAGCTCGACAGCGCGGCGGAGCCAGTAGGCCACGATCTCATCGTCGATAAGCTTGCCCCGGACGTTGCCAGACACTCAGAACCACGCCCAACCTCTCTCGCGTCCGAGCTTATCCGCGGAAGAAAAGATCTTCGCCAGCTAGAAGCTTCCAGAGACCGCCACCTCTCCGACCATGGCCGTCGCCGTGTCGAGGCCACAAGGCTTCCCTTGGCCTATAAATAGGTGGAGAGCATCGCCGTGCACGCCTTGTTCATCTCCTCCACTCCATTTCTCCTCAGACACCTTCTATCTCTCATACGCATCCACTCACTGTCGCCGGAGTTGAAGACGAAGCCGACGGAGGAGGCCACCCCAGCCTCTGGCGTGTGGTCCAGGAGGAGCGCCAGGACTCAAGGAGCACCCTGGAGGAGCAGTAGATCAAGGAGAGCAAGGAAGCGGCTCAATTTCGGCGTTCCCTTCTGCGGCACATCGCCGGGAAATCGCCAATCGCCGTCGTCTCCGTCAACCATCGCCGGAGCCGACCACACCTTGAGCTTCAGGGTGAGCATACGCATCCGTAGATCTAGATCTCGCATCCTAGAACCTCCCGTAGCCTCCGATTCAAATCTCGCCGGAGTAGCACCGCCGCAGAGCTCATCACCGGCGAAGCTCCGGTGATCCCCTCGCTAAACCATCACCACCGTCGTGCTCGGTAGATCAAGGGGAGTCGATTGGTACCAACCACGCGTCCCGAGGAACCCTAAATCGGCGGCGCCACCGTGCTCTGGCCGCCGGCGTTTAAACGTCGGTGAGGTCAAGGGTCCTGGTCAACTTTGACCGGTCCTCGCTTGCGTGGCAGCCGACGTGGAGACAAGCCCCACCAGTCAGTCTCTGCGGGTTAGAACCGAACGGGTATGTTTAGTATTTTCGTTTTATTTCAAATTCCAGAAAATGTCTGAAACTTTGCAAAATCATAGAAATTTCATTTCAACTCAGAAAAATGCAAATAATATATCAAAATGCTCACAAAAATAAACTCTACTCAAATAAAATATAAAACAAAAATGTGTGTCAAAATAAAAATTCACTTATTTTTAACCCTATTAATTATGCCATTTCAATTATTTAACATGCAATTTGAATTCAATAATTAGTGAAGTTATAAAAATTAAATTTTAACTATTCAGTAACTAATTAAAATGTTAAGATTAATTTTCTTTATCATATTTGCATTAACTTAAATATTAGTGGTAATTCATAAACCCTAACTAGTCATTATTTTAATTCTTAAACCCTCTAAAAATTAATAGCATGTTAAAATTATTAATAACTTTATTCCAAGTATTTAATCACATTAATTCTAGTACCAAGTATTACTTTAAGAATTGGATCATAATTTAGAAACCTTAGTTTTATTATAAGTTAGAATCTGGATCCCATTATTGTATGTGATCATTTGAAATTGCTTTAACCCTAAACCCTAGTTGCTTATCACATGTGATCATGTGAATGTCACCTTACATAGGGAACCATATTATGTGACCAACAAATACAAGACATGATCCACTAGCATAAAACCAAGTCACATGATATTATCATTTCATGTTCCTATTCTTAATTAAAACCTATATGATCCACTAATGTCACCTAGATATAAACCCTAACTTGTTAATTGAATTAGTACTATTGATCCCTACTACTATATACCATACCATTAAGATCAACCTCAATCATTAAACCCTAGTAAAACCATAAGATAAACCCTAGTATCAACCTTGTGTATCAATTCACATCACATGCTCCTGTTACACTAAACCCTACTTAAGAAATGATAAGCCACTTAGCTTAGAAACCATTAGAGATTATTTAGTAAAGCAAATGTGAAGCCATAGTAAACCTAATAGCAAACCTATGGAACTATCTTAATAACCATCCTTTAAATATGGTGTATATGGGAAACCATGGTAATAACCCTATCAATACTTGCTACAGATAAACCCATAGCTCCTATTTAAAGTAATTCTTATTCTTATTAACCTGTTCTTCAAAAGTTATTCTTTTGAAGTACAAAGGTTAATCAAACCATAGAAGCCATAGTTCTTATTTGAAATACTTGCTAGTTCTTAATTAACATGTTCTTCAAAAGTTATTCTTTTGAAGTATAATATCAATAATCATCAACCATGTCCTGTAGAACCTAAAACTGACCACTGTTATTTACATATTGTTCCACCACTATTCTTTATGTGTGTACTTGTTATGATATCTTATATCACTTGATTATGATGCTAATATAACCAAACCCTAATAAGAACCTTGTTTGAGAACCATTCTAAAAGTGCAACACACCCTAAAGAAATCTTTACAACTCATCAATCTTAAATCATCGGGATTAGGTTACGTTCGGGACGATTGCATCTCATACTATGCATTATAGCATATTGCCAGCTTCTTTAAACATTGTCCTTACCGGACGATGATGGTATTTCAGCATTTGGACTTCTCACATATCGAAGCTTTTGCCTCGCATAATCTTGCAGATCAAGAAAGGCAAGTTCATCGCTTGCTCATGTCACTTGATTATTTTTATCAAACTATATGCAAAGTACTATACTTATCACTCATGCATCGAAAAGCAAAATATTATTTTCCAATTATGAATATGACTATGTGATGGGCAATGGAACCATGGTATGTGTTGATATGGTGGAGGTTCCATTGCAATGGGTTATATCACCCTAGGATTAATTACCAATGCCGTCCGAGTGATTCTAGCGCCGTACATATCGCGTTGACCATAAGATCTATAATGGCTCTGGGAAGTCGAGCTGTATCTTTTCCCTTACGCACGCCAACGGATCGGAGAGACGGTGGGGTGTTGGAGGCACTGCCGCAATAGGTTGGGAAATCCTTTTAAATCCCCATCCATTGGTGATGTTAATCTCTTCCGATCTATGAAGGATTGTCCAAAGTACACCATGAGTAAAGCCGTATTATCGGGGAAAGTCTATCGGAGGTGTGCGGGTGGACAAAAGGGTGGGTTTGCGATCGCGGAGAAGGCGAGTGATTGGCTTGGATCTTACACCCGGCCCCACACCAAGGAAGTGTGGACGAGAAACGCGTCTCGGCAAGGCATCAAGGATAAGTTCTCTTATGGGAAAAGTAACGCACCTCTGCGGAGGGTATCAAGAATTGTGACTGTCACTCCACTGTTCCGGGAAGGGAACTGCGAACGCGGCAGAAAGGAACTCCACGAAGTTCCGGTCAACCCGTGAAGACCGACGGGCATAGTTTTCGAATAAAATAAACCTTTTGAAGAAATGCTTATGAAAACTTGCATTGGCCTATGACTTTCTGGTCTATGGCTGTAGCTAGTGCATGATACACATATTTCCTAATATGAACTTGCTCGAGTACGCTCGTACTCATTCTATCTCGTTTGAACCCCCTTCTTAGAGCAATGCACCGAAGGAGAAACTACCGTGGAACTCGAAGACAAAGGAGTCAATCGCAACAAGATGAAGAATCCAATCAAAGAAGTCAATGGAGTCAACTCCTGCATCAGTTATAATGGAAACCTAGACTAGTAATAGAAGGGAACCTTTCCCTAATCCTAGCACCTAAGTAGCTAGAATTCTATAGCAAGCCAAGTAGCTCTTGAACTTGAGTTAGCAATAAGATAGACTACGAGTCGTTCTTCTGGAGCTTTATTTGAAGTTTTACCTCACTGTAAAGTAGGAGGTTGTGTTGATCTTATGTAAACAGCTCGTGTGTACTTCTATAGACATACCTTGGACTCGCATATGTTTCTGTTGTACCACTCTGAGAGATGTAATATGAGTGGAACGGTGTTTCACTTGTGTTATGTCAACGACTTGTGTACTACACCATGCAGTGGTACGCTGGGTCACCACACGAACCTTCAACATTTCGTATCTATCTTAAAAGGTAGAGCAAGCTAGCCACTACAGCGAACAAGTCTTGATGTTATAAACAGTCCTGTTACACTACTTATATAGATGGACGTAATACACTTAGACACACGCCCGCATTAGCGAATCCATGTGCAAGGCTAGTTGTTGGATAGCTTGTCGTGTCCATGACTCCATGTCCAAAGCTGTTGGCTGACTTTGAATACGAAAATGCATTGGCAAAGCTGATATGGGGCGTTGTGGATATCAACCGCCGTCTACCCAGCTGTAAGATTCGGGCGCTGGACCCACATGCTGCAAGGTTTGACTGGCCTTTTCCTTCAATACGAGATGTGAGCAGTACTATACGGTTGGGGGCCCGCGTATGATATACGATCGTGGGCCTGCACACGGCGTGCGGTATTGTACAAAACGTGGGCGAGACTAGTTCGAATTCGAATCCAGTCGGCTCCTACCTGCGAGGCTGCGACTGTAGCAGAGAGGGGATATGCATGCAGTTTGGTCAACAGCTGACTCGAATCCCTAAGCAACATCAACGGCCGCGATATCACCTATGCCCCAGATCAGCTGTGCAAACTGCGCGTCCCTTTGAATAGGACTATACTAGAAGTTTAGTGCATGCAGTGCTAAGTATTAGGCCAACTCCAATGGCCACATGGATACGTTCGATGTGTACGTAGTGGCTGAAAGCGAGGCCCAACGGCCAATTATATATGGACCGTGTCGCGCGGACGCATCCATTTTGGAGCAAATCCGTCCGGCCTAAATTTATGTCGTGTTTACGGTTGCATAGATAGGCCATGAGTCCGTGGCGCGCGGCTATTTGGCTATCTTGGACCCTTTAGCCATTCAAATAGGAACCAGACCCTCTTCCAAGCTTCCACCTCTGTCGCGCCCCGTTACCCCTACTTATTTTGATTTTTAATTCAATGCATGTCATCTGTGAAATAAACTATGTCATATGACTTTAGACAAGGTGTTTCTGCAACCAGGTGCATATGCACCCTTTATTTGAAATACATTTTAAAATATTTCAAAATGTCAAACAAATACAAAAAAATCTCTCGTGTATATGTTGGCATGTCACATGCTCACAAAGTTATTTCGACAAAAACCGACATGATCTGTGCCCTGTGTAAAAAATATAAATTTTGGTGCTAAGATAATCTATTTCTCACGATTTTTTTCTAAATCTTTTAATTTTTTAAAATATGTTTTGTACATACTGGGTGCATATGCATCTTGGATAAGTTTTGAGTTTCCGCTATGACTTTGTATTTATTTTATGAACTTGTAAACTATGATAATGAGCTCAACGTCTAGAAGTCAACAGATGAATTTATGTTTACCGTATTTAAAACCTACCGAAATATGCAATTAAAGATTAGAAAATGTGAAAAAAAGTGTAAGAACCTGAACATTTCCAGCGGTTCCACTAGTACGGTGTATAATAAAGTTGAAGTTGTACAGACAATCAAAAATTGCATATTAACGCAGTGGTCGAGGTGAGCGCAGAACGTCTGCGACCCTGACGTCGTTTGTTCGAGTCTGCCCTTGGCTCATATTTTTATTAGTCTTTCTTCACCTCTGATAGGTGGGACCCACATGAATTATACAACCTTAAGGTCACATCTGACAGAAAAAAATGTATAGGGGCGTTACTGAAAAAAAATCGCCACGTGTCATCCTCTAAGATCAGTTGGATCATTTTTGCACGGCAATGCAAGTTGTGGGACTTGGGTAACTCGTTTTGCAAGATGTGGGACTAATTTGCACATCCTAGACAAGTTATGGGACTAAAAATGTATATAGCTATTAAAAAAACGTACTACTAGGATTATTTCGTACTTGTTAATTTTCTCTGTGCATCAGCAACGACGCATATCGTCCAAATTCTACACGTAAGTCACTTGACTTGTTGTATTGTAGTATTAAAGAACTTATTCCGACTTGGAACGACCAAGAAAAAATCTACCACATACATACACACATACACATCTGCAATACTGATATTCCCTGCACAAAGTTAAGATATATTTTATGAGACGGAAGGTGAGAACATGCATTAACTCTCGGAAGACTTTCGCTATCTGGAATGGGAAGATCAAGGACATTGCACACGATCAGACTCTTATTTCGGTGGATCAATCAGTACATTTCGTGCCCTTTTCTAGCTAAAGCCTGCTGTGAGAGATCCAATATTAATTTTGGTGTGCAGTTTTCACTAGTTCGGATAGATATCGAAACTGTTGGCTAGGAGAAGCACCGCGTATAACTAGTCAGCTTGGACCATGGACAAGCTAACGGACCACAGCTAGCCATATGCTGGCAGTTTCATTTGCTTGGAAAATACTCTCTCCATCTATATATGCAAGGCTACTTCCTCTTGTCTTAAGACGAAGATATTTAAGTTTCTCATGGTTTATTAAAGACATAAAAATCTTTATATACTACAAAGTTTGACATTGATTTAGTAATGAAAATATATATTGATATTCATTTCTAGAAATTTGATCATACATAAATAGGTTTGACTTAAGACGAGAGAAGGTGCTCCTGTATTAATAGACGTAGGGAGTATAGTATGTTTTCCGTTTGACGCGTTGTGTTCATGGAGCATTTTGAAAAACAACGGATATATTTGCGCACTATGAAATAATTATCGCTCTAATTCCGGAAATTCTGCCAAGAGGGTCAAGTTGAAGATGCAATGACCTTGGCACACATCGGATAGGATAGGAGATATGTATAAATCAATATAAGTACTAGCGTAGAATAATACATGGTATTTTCTAAGGAGATGTCATGATCGTCCAAATTAATTACATGTAATTTCTATGATTGTCACATAGGTTCGACTATAAATGCCGCATTTGGCCATGCATCAGCAACCATCAACAGCTCAAACTTGCTCAAGACGAACAAGGCTTCTCCAAGACTCCAACGCAAAAGAAGATGCCGTCCAAGGCCAACGGTGAGTTAGTAACCTTCGAAGGTTATGATAGGCATGCTTCTGACTAACTGGTTTATATCTTTCTCATATTTATGCAGCGATCAGTGCTAAGTCTGTGCCTCCACAGCTAAATCATTCAGGTAGCCGTAAACCGCATATTCCAACTGGAGGTCCTGCAAAACATGCATCGTCTAGTTCTGGTTAGTTCCAGTCCCAATTGGTCATGACTCTTCACTCATGCCCCGAGTACATCATAATCCCATTCGTTTACTGCTTAAATTTATATGTTCTGAACATGCAGCGATGAGCACCAAGCATTCAAGCTTGGACAATCGTCCACATAAACAGGCATCTTCCACCGGTGAGTAGATTCCATCTATCACTCGAGCTTACTGTTATATACTAGTCTCCAAGTAAGAGCAGCTACGGTGCTGGATCTTCGAGTGCATGCACGCCTTACTTTTTGATCGACCTTTATGTCCCTTTTCTCCAAAAGATTTATGTTGCACTTTCTCTCTTGAATTGACCAAATAATCAGCGGACTCTCTAAAGTGTTTTGTTGTCAAGCAGGCACAGCTAAATCGACCAAAAGTCATGCCACACCGCCGATATCAGGCAGCAAAAAGCAAAGCAACTAATCAACCTAGGTATACGAACTATGTATAAACAGCAATATATTCGTCTGCATATGCTGTGCGTGTGGCACCTGCAAAACCTGACATGCTGATATTTTTATTTTCTCAGCGAAAGGCTACAATCCTTCTAATAAGTGGTGAATCCAGAATCAAGAAATTTATTAATTCTCTCGTATGTATGGACTGATGGAGAAGGATGTTAAGCTAGATTAGCATACTTTGCCTCTGGTAGGAGGAGTTACAAGTAGTTAAGATGTGCAAAAGAAATATGGCTTAATTAATTTATTGCATATTATTACATCCGTTTCGAAATATAAGATTTTTTAGAAAGCTAAATTAGCTATCTAAAAAGGGTTATATTTAGGAACGGAGGTAGTAGTCGTTTGTATGTACTTTGTAGTGTTTGACTTTGTGAATATGTACTTTTAGTATTCCTCGAAAAAAAATATGTACTTTTAGTCCATAGAGTATGTTGGTATTGTAATAATAAACTCACGTGTAAATTTGGATTATTTAGTTCCCATGGGCCTGGAAAATAATAAAATGGGGATTGTCCCATCATTCGGTTATGCCTCTTGCAATAGTTTACCATATGCAGGCTAACGCGTAGTGTTGTCCGTACGAGTGTTGAGTGTACTTTCGTGGAAATATCTGCGGGTAGTCCAACAAGAATTAGTACTTGAAATCATTATATATTTTTTACTGTCTCACTAGGTATGACTCTATTTTCTCCTATTTATGCATACATAGTACGCACTGCTCCATTCCTGGTTGGACACAGGGGAAATATATGCAGCAAGTTCTTCCTCCTTGCTCCTCCTACTCCACCATGCATTACACAACAGGAAACTGTGGTTCAGCTCGTTGCCGCCGGAGACAACACCAGTTCGTTGCCGACATTATTCCACTCCGCCTTGTCTCGCTAGCTAATATCTTGGAACTTTGCATGTCGCAGTCTTGCCGGTGAGTTTTTTTAGTGTTTCGACCTGGTATACCTCTTATGGGGCTGATTCAACGATATATATCTGGTCTTCCTTGGAAAAAAACGATATCTAACTAGCCAGCAACTGAATAAATAGAAATATATGTTGTAAGAATAGGTTTTTCTTTTTCTTTTTTGAGAGGCTGTAGAGCAAGTCAAGCAGGGTTGTTTCGCTGAGAGCGCACAGAACTTAAAGCAGGTACCCAACAGTTCAACGCGTTAGTCTGCCCTCTTCACCAACGAAATACGACGGTTATCTGATTATAATTAGTTAAACGCCCGATAAATGATCAGCAACGACGTACATTATCCAAATTCTACGCGCAACTGACTTGACTTGATGTATATTCCGACTTGGAAAGACCAAGGAAAAATCTAGCACATATATAGGCATACACATCTGCTAGCTAGTCAAATCAAGAAAAACTGTGCCATGACAGTTATACAACTGCATACTGCAGGTAGCTGTTTATTTAGGACATGTAGACCTAGCAAGGTAGAGAGACCTACGTACTACATTGACTGGAAGACTTGTGCTAATTGCAGGATCTTACGTTCACACACTGTTTTTTTCCCGAAACTCGGTAAACACAAGATATGCATGCCCTGTACTGCTGTACACATTCAGCGAATCCATCGGTATATTTCTTGCGTGCCTGAAAAAAAGTACATTTCGTGCGTTCTTCCAGTTAAGAAAAACTATGGGAAATACTTATGGGTACATTTTCGTGCAGTTTTATTTTATTTAGATCTTTCTGCAGTTTTTTTTTGTTTTGAGAATTTGCAGTTTTCATTAATATGCATAGCCTGGACAGAGAGTGGGCACTACCCAGCCCGAGAACTAGGGACAGACCGTCGATGGGCGATCGCACAGCCCAGGCCTGCAGCGACTTCATGTGGGCCTAGTCCCGACTTCCTAGCTCCCGTGGCCCACAAGCATCCAGATTTTCTGCCCGATTTTCTAACTCCCGTGGCCCAACATAAGAGTTATAAATAGGCATCTTAGGCTCTTAGCTATCCCACACCCTCAGAAAAAAATTATCCCGATCAAGCGACCTACTTCGCCCGTGCTCATGTTCTGCTCTAAAATTACATCTCGCGAGTCCGATCAAAATTGTTAGATTCACGAATGATCGATCTCTAGTGGCGGCAAGTTGTGGGAGCGTCGAATCGAAGAGGGTATGTACTTCCATAGGAAACATTTATTTGAGTTCTTCAATCGTATTTACTACTATGTTGTCATGTGTTGATGTAAACCCCAAAAAGAGCACCTTAGTTTCATAGGCTGATTCCAATTGATGAATTGAATGAACATAAGACAGTGACAGAGTACCACACCATGTTGTAAGCCGATTGCAGATTTCGATTTTATTTTTGGTACACACTAATTGCACGGCACTAGAAAATGGTTGGATTTATTAGTTTAAAGCCAGGCACTAGATGCCATTTATCAGAAATATTTTGTGTGACTTTGTGGCGTTGGGTTTCCCTCTGTAAGCCCTACGCTGCTTTGCAAGCAACTCTGTAAACCCCGATGTGCTTCAATAATATTCACTTCAGGTGGAGGGGTTCCCCCCCTCCCCCGTTGAGCTTTCAAAGAAAAAAAATGGTTCAAGATAAAACCATAGAGTCATTCTACAAAACAAAAAAGAAATGATGCAGCGGCTGAGGTCCCTCAACCTGATCCATTGGCATTTTTGTTTGTTGAGACTGATTTGCCTGAGCAAGATCAACCTAGTGCCATTTTAGGTAACTGTTTGTTGAAGCTGAACCATTTCACAAGAAAACTAAGCCATTGTGGCAAAAGAGAAAACACCTAATGGTCAGAATTCGTGATACCTGTTCCTTCTGTCGATGCACCTAATGGTCAGAATTCGTGATACCCATTCCTTCTATCGACGATACAATGTAACAATTCACATGAAAATACGCATGGCCTCAGAGCTCAGCTTGCAGTTGTTGTACATGCAGCACTTGCCAAGGCACAGGCGGACAATACTTAAGAAATATTACCTTTGTTCCTTAAGGTAAGATGTTTTGGAAAACTAAATTAGTTTCCCAAAACGTCTTATATTATGAAACATAGTTAGTAGATGAGAAGTGATTTACATCAACTTCTTGATACATTAATTTAGAGCATGGTCGACTGATCCAAGTAAGAGATAACACGATTCAGCTGAAGGCAACATGCATGTAGCTACCGAGACATGCTAACTGACATAGGTTTGCATCCTCAATACATATGGAAGCACTTCCCAAATCACATTTATGTCAATATATATTTACCTCAAATGCTAGAAATAAAGTCTCACATCTGAAATCCAGGTCAATACTAATCATCCCACAAGTTCTTAGTACCGCTACCACAACATTATCTCATATAGTATAATATAGTGTAGCTGGTTGGATGAAAGGGCTTATGTCTTCACCAGGCCATGACCTAGATCTTTCCATCAGTAGATGACCCAACGATAAAGAGATCTGCCTTGATAACACATTTTGATCCCACAAGATATCCTCGAGACGGGTCCTTGAGTTCCTTGAGTGCAACGAAGCAAGGCCACCCCCAGCCGTATGGACCACTAAAGACCCTGAGACCTGCGATCGCCATAAAAGTAAGATCAACTGCAGTCAGGAGGTTACAAACACAAGCTGGTTGATTCACAACATAGGACTGATAGTAGCAAGAGCTGAACCTGTAGTTGCAGTGAAGTATTTCCCATTATTTTGGTCCAGGATGGAAAGAGTCCCTTGAACCACCATTCCGGACTCTAAAGGGAGCTCTTTGGAAGCATCCATGTATAAGTACAAGGAAACACAATCAGTGTTGTACTTGCCACCAGACGGATACATACCGACGTACCTGTTGACAAAAATGGGAAGTGGCACTTCAATTATATATGGGTATCCGGGAAATATGTATTGCAAATATGCAATAAAAGCCGTATGCATCGATTGATGCAGAGGCTGAGGCTGCCCCATTTCGAAAAAAAAAGAATGTGTTTAGTTATGGAAATCAGAAAATCGATTGAGCTTAGTTGGGTGTAGCCAGGTACACCCATTAACTTTGGGCACAATACTGTCAGTTTACAATGGTAACAAAAACTATAAGAAAACAAATCAGCAGTGACTATGCTGCACATACAAGAAGAATGAGTTGGTACCAAATATAAATGAAAAATTTCTGGAACTTCCTCTGTTTTTAATCCTAAACAGTAATATATGACCATCAAATTTATAGTTAACATAGATTTAGTACTACAGTGTTACAATATCTTATCATAATTTTTGGTAAACAGATGCTTAGAAAATCTTTTTCCATTGAGATTGGAATGTGAAATATACTAGAAGCAGGGTTCTTCGGTTCCATGCTTAAAGCCTTAGACATCTTGCTTAATTTCCTGTTGGAATATCTGTAGTGACCATGGAATGTTGGAATATTTGTAGTGACCCTGAACTGTTGGGATGACCATTGGCAGAAAGCATTAAAAAAAAACTTCTGGCCACTATGAAGCTAGTGAAGTAATTTGGTATGGTAAGCTAACGGATAACGCATGCATATTATTTATATAGATCATTTGTTACGTAGGTAACAGGTGAATACCATTTATGGCCGCCAACTTCAAATGTAGGAGAACGGGCAAATGATTGCTCATGGTCCAGTTCAAGGAAATTGTTCATGGTCCAAGTGTATGTTCCTTCCAGGTATCCCTTCTTCTGGACAAAGAGATTCTCAACTGTGGTAGCCTTCTTCTGAACCACAACAGCCCTCTTTTCAGGAGAAAACGCGTCAATTTTTAATATCTCTAAACCAAAGACACAGCTACCATCAACTAGAAAAGCAGATGATTTCAGTAGCTGCTGAAGAGGAATCAAGCAGTGCTTGTTCGAGGTGAAATTCTTGAACTCAAAGGTGTGGCTAGCTGCATTTACGCAAAGGTTAAAATATTAGAGAAAGCAGAGGAACTTGTAAGATGCAAATGTCCAAATAATATATAAGAACCTTTCAGCCCAGTTAAACATGAAAGTAGATATAAAAGTAGTGAATTCCACCTGAATAATGATTATCAAATTAAAAGAGAACATGTATATGGACTCCAGAATGTTGTTAGAATGTAGAGTCTTTAATTTGACAGACACAAGACTAACTTGATTTGGTAATGGGAAAACATTTGATCGTATTAAGTTTTCTATTATAGATGTTGACTTGTAATGATGGAGCTTCTAGCTCAAACTTATAGCACACGAGGAACTATCGACTCCAAGCTGTAATAGGATGGATGTGCGTGAAATGCAATATTCATGAGACTACCTTTGCATCCACAATACATTCCATTAGAATGGTTGTATATTGACAACTCAAACACTGCATGCACCGAGTGCCCTTGCTCCAAACTTGTTGGTCGTTGCATATAAACACAAAGAGCAACATATGCAGTTTTAGCACCAGGTTTTGTATGCATTGGACTCACTTGGAGGTGCCTGGTAAATAAGCAGAAAATGAAGTCAGTCTAGAATTCACAACTGAAGTTAGAATGAAGCCTAATTTCATCACTACATGCATCCTATTTAGATTCAGCATATACATGTTTGTTTATGAGATTTTCATTGCTAATTTGACTTCACTGAAACATGTTTGTCAGATGTTGCTGACTCAGCGCATACCAGTTACACCCAGAACAGTGAAAAGGACCAGATGTTGCTGACTTGGCCGCCGTCTCAAGTAGCGATGAGAAGTCCTCAATCTTCCATTCAAAGTCAGGAACATGTGTCTTCACTGGAAGCACACGAGCTGAAATTTGTACAAGTGCAATAATTCAAAAATTACAAAACAAAAAAGAGAGAATGTGCAATGAGCAAATTTCATGTGCATGTTGTAGTTGATGTTTTCTATGCTCTGACTATATGAATCAAAATCTTGAGTACCATTATTTGTGATAAGTGGCCCCTGATTGGTTAGGATAGTTAGTCATGTCATCAATCAGGGGTAGAACAAGGCACAAGAGCCTTATGTATCAATATCTTGTACTATTGTTTCTCATCAATTAGACATCGAGACCAACAGCTTTCAGTTTCTACAGAAGGAATGTTATATTCAACACATAACTAACTGGACATCTTGCTGAGTCATTGACATGATGGTGAAGGCAAGCGCTTCTTCAGTTCGGAGCTAGGATTGCATATTCACCCTGACTTTTTCCAAGCGATTAATGCTCTAAATTGCATCTGATGTTTTGTTTATAAAAGACACAATCTGAACATCAGAATTGACCAGACATACGTACATGTACTCCTGCAGTTGCCCATAGATCCGCCCCTTCCTCTTCTCTGCTCTGAAAGTGAAATTATACACCCTAACAAAAGATAGATCATACATATCAGAGAAAGGTAGCACATGTCATATGAAATACTAATTACCAGGCAGATCTAGAACTAATTATCATGCCAGAAAGCAGGGTAGCGAACATACAGGATCTTTAAAGCTAGAGCCAAACTTGGTCAAAATAATTTACCACGCATATGAAAATTGTTACCCGTGAAAATAAAGGAGAGAACAAGTAAAATCACACTCCACGGACATGTCGATTAGAAATGATAATAGCTTTACCCCTCGGATCAATTACGAAAGAAAGCCAAGAACTTGCACTGGAAAACCCTGAAAGGCTGAAACCCTGTTTCATGAAGAAAACATCCCGGAAGTCTGAAAAGTGAAAACCCTCTACTCTAGAAAAAGAACTGAAGAACAGTAGTGCGCGATCCGCGGCAAAGAGACGGATTTCCGACTAGCAGGAAGAAGCTAAGGCAGAGAGAGACCTGGATTTGGAAGCAGATTGAGCGTACCTCACAATGGCTTCCTCTGTAGACGACGATTGGGGTCATGGAGGTGCGAGGAGAATGGGGTTTTTATCGAAGTGGAAGGAGGCACCCGAGACTAGCCCCTCACTTTTCTCTCCTCTCCTCTCTCTCCGTCCGTCACTCTGTTTTTTCCACCCGTCTCTTCTCTCACCTGCCATGTGCAAGGTTTCCATTCTCGTGCAAGGTAATTGCAGATTGTCACGTCCACTATTTTTACTTCTCTCTTCCCTTTTTCTTTCTGTAAGGGGACACTGAAATCACCAAGTATCTCTTTACTATGCCAACTTATTTAAAATCCTCATGTTTAAAATATAATCTTGTAATAATCCTTGCAAGAATTAAGAGTGAGGAGCAAAACAGGCCCTACCAAAACTTTATAGGTTTAGTGGTGGCCTTAGAATCCACATATATGTTGGGGTCCAAGGACTATTCACTGTACAAAATGTTTACTATGTTGTTAGCGTCATTTCTAGCGTACTTGCAAGAATTATGCGAGGGTGATGCACATGACTACTTGTAGATTTAAAGCAGAATTATGCTCCTGGCTTTCAAAATATTTAAAATTTGCATATCTGCGTTTTAAAAAATTGTCACATTTATTCCGTGAATACATATATGTCATGAATACTCGTGAAAAATTTCGTTAGAAATTGCATTGTATTTTGAGCTACAAGAAAAAAACAAATTTGTGGCTACGTATAAGGGCAGATATTTGTCAGAAATTTGTCTCTTTCGTATAGCTCAAAATACAACATATTTTCTCCAAAATTCATACCGTATCTTCAGAATATATGTATGTGGGTATTTAATATTCATTTTTTTGGAATTCAAAAATATGATTTTTAGAAAACAAAAGCGTTGGTGCTCATGTGCCAAAGACACTTTCCGCCCTAGCAAGTTTTTTTTAGCTTTGGTGGTAGCCTCAAAAGTATCCATGACTCTATCTACAAAGTGATGTCTTGAGAGGGAAGAAAGAGAAAGGATATTTAAAGAAGTCAAGTAGCTAGACATGTGCCTTGGAAAGAAAAAAAAATGGTAGAAAAAAATAGACACCCTCTTTTGCATTGGGTAGCTTAATTGGTGTTTGTCTAGGTGAAGGTAGACGCATGTGTATTTTCTTACCATTAGGTAACATTATGCTGAAACAGTTTATAAAAGGCGTCATGCTTAACAAATATAATCTTGTGATAATCATTGCAGTAACCGAGAGGGAAAAGTGGGCTCTAGCCGGCTTTTTTAGGTTTGGTGGTGATCTCTAAAGCGCAAGGATTCCATCTAAGAGCATCTCATGTCCTCAAATCTTCTCCGGATTTCACAAAAGTGTCTGGTATAGTGGTATAGAGTGTTCGGTTTGGCTCTCATTTCTCTCTTCACTTCCCCCTCTCCTCTCTACAGTAACTTGAGAGTCACCTTTGCGACTCCGGGCCAAACCGAAGCCTCTCTTGCTGGTATCGCCGGTCCAAGATGTCTGAGGAGTCCATACAAATTGATTGTACTTTCATGACAATTTAAGTGAGTAATACAACAATATGTAACGTGTACTGTTGTGCAGTAAGAGTGTGCATTTTGGCAACGTTTTATGTCTAGTCACAGCTCATTATTATTTATTATGTATTGCATTTGATATATAAGTATTACTACCTTCGTTTAAAATATAAGTATTACTACCTTCGTCTTACATTTCAAAACAGAGGTAAAAAAATCTACTTATGCTTGTGCATATCATGTCCACGTCCAGCTTAGCCAACTGCATGCGTCCGATCCAGAGTCCAAGTTAATGTGCAAGTATCGCATGCATGCCTATCGGAACCAATCCCTGTAGCAGCAACTCGCCGGAAGCTGCACGGCGGATCACAACAGTAGAAAGTTCAACCAAAATTCTCAATGATAGAGCAATCTTATCATTGCCTTGATTACTGTAGAAAAAGCATGCACCGTATTAGTATCCATTCCCTTGACTGGTGGACAAATGTTGTTAGATTCTGTATATATTAGGATGTACGTGTATTGTAATCCTACCTGTACTTGTATTGTACCCCTATATAATGCAAAGGCCACCCCACGTTGGAGGTGTGCCACAAACCCTAAAACCCTTGTCTAATATGGTATCAGATCTATGTCTTCCGCTCCGCCTCCTGCCGCCGTCGCCTCCAGCGAAGCTGCTGCCGCGGCTGCCGTCGTCGCTCCTGACACGGTTGCTGCCATGGCCTCTGCCCCTGTTGTCGTGCCGCCGGCTCTCGTGCCACCGGCCTCCGTTCATCTGGACAATGCTTTCCTCCCGCCGTTCCTCGCGCACCTTCTCAATGGTGGGACGGCGCCCTACACAACGGTGGCTTCCCTCGGCCCCCTGCAGTCCCGATCTGCCGGGGCCCTTTTCGCCGGCCCCGTCTCCTCACTCTACGCGGGTGCGTCCTCGACGTCCTCGCTCACGGCGGCTCGGCCCCCGCCCCCGTTGCCATCTGCAGCTGCTCCGCACCCCTTAGTGCCTCGCGCCGCCGCCACCTCCGGCCGCCGCGCCCTGATGGCGCCCGCGCCGCCGCTCCCGACTGACGCACATCCGATGATGCGCGCGGTCGTGCCTGCTCCCGCTGCCCCCGTCTACACCGCCGCGGGTCCTGCTGACTCCGACCCCGCCACCGCTGTCTATCCTGGCTATGGTGGCTACCCGGGCTACCCTCTTTATGGCGCTCCCTATGGACCTCCGCCGACTGCGCTGCCTTCGTATGGCGCGTTTCATGGCCCCGGTGCATATGCGCCACACTATGGTGCACCGCCGTCGCCCTATGCTGCCTCGCCGTATGGTGTCTCACATAAGTATGGTGCCTCGTCGCTGTATCCTGCTGCTGCGGTGCCATCTACCTCTGCGCCGCCTCGTGCACCTTCCATGGACGTTGAAGCTGCTCTGGCTGCAATTCCCTCGCCGCTGTTCATATTTTCGCATCTTCTCCCAGTGAAGCTTAAGCCGGATAACTATTTATATTGGCGTGCTCAGGTGCTCCCACTCCTTCGCAATCATTACCTGGAGGGATTCGTTGCTGGCACATTGCCATGTCCACTGCCGCACCATCCGATGTTCCGTGCCTGGGTTGCTCAAGATCAAGCCATTCTCTCGGCAATACAATCATCCCTTGGTGAGGGTGTTGTTGGGCTGGTCCTCTTTGCCGCGACATCACATGAGGTGTGGGATATTCTGGAGTCGAGCTTCTCGTCCCAATCCACGGCCCAGTCCATGGCGATCCGCACGAAACTTGCCGATACTCGCAAGGAGAACGGTACCGTGGCCGCCTACTACAACAAGGTCAAGAAGCTGGCGGACACCCTTGCTTCCATTGGTGAGCCTCTCCGCGACACAGAGTTCACCGCCTACATCCTCGCCGGCCTGACAGTGACTATGACTCTCTCGCCGAGGTTATTAAGGAACGCACGGTTCCTATTCGCCCTCAGGACCTCTACAACCGCCTCCTCTCGACGGAGCAGCGGCTCAATGTGCGCCGCCCTGATGTCTCCTCCGACCCGACTGTCAACGCCGCGTACTGTGGCAAAGGGAGCGGCCGTGGTCCCTCTGCTGCTCCCTCGCCCGCGGGTTCCACCAAGCCTGGCGCCCCGCCAGTTCAGCAACAGGCCGCGCGTCCGGGCTCCTCTGTGATCGTTGTTGATGGTCGGCCTCGCGCCTGCTGCGCTGCATGTGGTGCAGCTCAGCCGTGCCAGCTCTGTGGCTTGCTGGGCCATGTTGCCTCCCGCTGTCATCGTCGCTTCAAGACCGACTTCCTTGGTCTCGGCAACAATGGCAAAGGCAATGAGCGCCAGGTCCACATGGCGCATCAGGGTCACACACCGTCATACCCTGTCGACTCTTCTTGGTACATGGACACTGGTGCTACGGATCATGTGACGAATGAGCTGGAAAAGCTTGCGGTTCAACAACCGTACCATGGGCATGACAAGGTTCACACCGCTAATGGGGCAGGTATGCACATCTCACATATTGGTCAGGCATCACTTCTCACAAACACCTCTAGACAGTTGCATCTTCGTAATATTCTTCGTGTTCCCACTGTTGCACGTAACTTACTATCTGTTCCTAAACTTACTCAGGATAATAATGTGTTTTGTGAGTTTCACCCATTTCATCTCTTTGTTAAGGACCGTGCTACGAGGGACGTTCTTCTTAGAGGTCGCTATCACCATGGCCTATATGCTCTTGATGAACCATCTGCTGCCCCTGCACCTGCTGCCGCGTTTCGAGTCTTCAGTGGTGTTCGCGTGTCCCCATCACAGTGGCACGCTCGCCTCGGTCATCCAGCTTCACACATTGTTCGCCATGTTCTTCACCGCCATGAGTTACCATCAGAGTCTAGTAATAAAGATGCTGCCGTCTATGATGCCTGTCAGCAAGGCAAGAGTCATCAATTGCCTTTTTCTGTTTTCACTCATCTTTACTATTATATTGGAGTTGGGGATGGTGTAACTTTGACATCAAACATTCAGAAGATCTCAGCCGTTCATCATCGCATCCAACGTCAAATCACATCCAGAGTCAATCACACACACGATAAGGAAACATACCCATTCAGCATCAATCAAGGATATTTACAAATTACGTTCATAAGAAAACAAACCCATTCAACATCAATCAATAAAAAAACATGGCTACCAAATCATTGTTTTCCTTCCCTATTTAGCGCTAATCTAAATGCCAAATCAATCATTTTGCACTTTTGCTTTCCTAATTAAAAGCTACGGTAATCAATCAAAATCACGATAACATGGAAAGAGTGAAACTAAATAGATTTTTTTTCTCAATGACGGGCAAAAAACTAATTTCAAAAGCAATCACGATTAATGCGCATTTCGTGCTCATCCAATAACTTCGCTCAACGGTGCACCCTTTGATTTTGGGGATCAATCTGCCACCCCTTGGTTGGATCAATTCTAGGGAGAAAAATTCTTTCCCGTTTTTCTGTTGGATCTGATTCGCCATCCTCCTACCATCCACTAAAATCGCATCATAATGTCACTCCATTAATACCACAGGATCTTCGAAGAAAAATATTATCATGTAATCTAGCATTGCTCGCCCACCATCCTCTTCTGTCATTCACATCGCATGCCATCATTTCCTAACAAGGCTTGCGCCGCAGCTATGCGCACATCTGTGGGTCATGACCTTCAGTAAAGCAAAAATTCTCGAATACCCTCGCAATACATGTGGTGTGATAATTATCCATAAGAGGCCATACGACAATGATAGCCCACAACGTCTTCCGCGACATGTGGGTGAAGAAGGTCATCGGATTATGGTGGCGGCTAGAGACGTCCTCGGTCCTCCGCACCGGCGAGTAGGGACTCTCGATGCTGGTGGCCGACGACATATGCCGCGACGCCGTGGGTGGAGAAGGTGATCGGATGATGGCGGCCAACGAGGTAGCGACGTCCTATGTCTTCCATGCGAGTATGGACTATCTGATGTTTGTGGCCGGGGACTTCCTCCATGCCATATGGAGAACGGACATTCTCCCGGTTTGATTCTCATCACTACCTGAACATTTCCTTTGGTTCTTCACTTCAGTTGTTTTGTTTTTCTCACATGGATGTAAAATCTAAATTGCCCCTCCTTCTCCGTGCCCCTTAACACCAAGTTAATAACCCTGCTTGGCGAATGAATGTGATGAAGTTAATCTGAAGACGGTGCAGGAACTTAGATTGCAAACCCGGTGACACAAAGGATACGTAAGATTAAATATCCATTCCTCGTGCCGTTTGAGCCGACCTTGCAGACTCGGTGAAAGTTTGTTTTGTGGACTAGAACCAGCGCCGGTCTACGATCAGGTTCCATCATTTCTTGTTTTTTCATCAAAAAGAATCTGAAGTGGATCAACGTCTTTTTAATCATCGAGTGAGTTGGGAGTCACATCTCTACACTTAGTCGAGGCCACGATGCCTTCTTCCGAAACTTCTTGCTGCAGCCGTTTTATTCGCTGCTTGCTACTTTCTAAAATGGAAGATGCCTTCTTCCGTCTGCAAGGGATCCACCAACAATTCATGACATGGGCAGATACATAGGGACTCGTGTATTCGTTCATTTTTCAGCAGGAAACATCGGTCGTGCGGGAAAGGCCCGAGTCGTTGGAAGAGACCCATGCATATGCGACACATGGATGGGTGTACGCTCACCCTGTCCGTCGTCGCCCCAATGCAGCAGTCTCCAAAGGCCACGCTGCATGTCTTCTCGAAAGTGCCACAACAACCTCGGATAACATCGATTGGCATCTATGCTCGAGACAAGGGCGGCCAACCGAGCAAGACACTAGACACCTGCAAACTGACACAGTCGCGTTTATTAAGGGTCGGCGTCTATCTTAGTCCATCTCCTCCTTGGCTCGGCATAACCTTTCACATATGGAAAGCGCCCATGGTGCTTAGACCAAATTTTGTTCCTTCGCTTTTTTATGTTGTTGATTTGGTCCTTTCTTGTTGCTATATTACTTTTTTCGTCATGTAGTTTATTCATTGGATAAATCTCCAATATAGGGCACAATCAGCAGGTAAAAATAGTATGAAGGTAGAACTGCTATTGTTGCCCTATTGCAGTTTTTCATTATTTTTTATGCACAGTGTATTAGAAGATTTTATTTTCATTTACTTAGGCTGGTCAGCTTTGTTGTTTGTCTTGCAGGATTATGAGGTGCTATTCTCTGTGTTAATGCTTTAACACTACTCCCTGTTCACTCCTAATTTGAAAAGGTAAGACCCATTTTGTTTTGAAATGAATTAGCAGGAGTGCTGGTAGTTTCGAAGAAAGAACATCGTCTTAGTGGTAGAAATACCAACTAAGTACATGTTGTCCATTTAAGATAGAAGTATTCTGGGTAATCCTGGATGAGGAGAATGGATAGATTCAAGCGATGAGTAGTGTAAAACATAGCGCAACCATCTATTATTTATGTTCCAAGCAATCCAATAAATGTTTATGTTTTCAGTTTTTTTCATTACCTTTGAAATTCATGGACATGCAGTTGGAGAAGTGAGCCAAAATTTCAAAATGGTACTCCAGCTATGTGAGCAAGCACCAGCCAGTGAAGAATGGGGTGGGAAAATAGAAAATAGTTGCTGAATTTTGTTTGTAAAAAGATATTTTTATTTGATTAACACTAGAGATGTCTATCCCTATGTTTTCTCTCTTACTATTTATTTTGTGAAGATCTTTATTTCATGTCAGAGAGTGATAGCTTTGTTGGAGACAAAATATCTTGTGATTTTGTTAGAGATACAAACGCAGAGGAAGGGAGGATTGAGAAGGTGGAAAAGGAGAAGAGATGATAGAACAAGAGAATGTTCTGTATTTGAGCTACCAATAAATATTTACTTGCTTGAGGCACGTATTAACTTGAAGACCCGTAGCAACGCACGGGCATTCAACTGGTATAGTTAAAACTCCACTTGAGCTTGTGTTTTCAGATGTATGGGGTCCTACCCAAATGTCTGTTAGTGGTCATGAATATTATGTCAGTTTTATCGATGCTTATAGTCGGTTTACATGGATTTATCTTCTTAAGCGCAAGTCTGATGTGTTTGATGTATTCTTAAAGTTTCAAGCCCATGTTGAGCGTCTCCTTAACCACAAAATCATTCATGTTCAGTCAGATTGGGGGGGTGAGTACCGCAATCTTAGTACGTTTTTTGAGAAAATTGGTATAGCTCATCGTGTGTCTTGTCCACATACACATCAGCAAAATGGTTCAGCTGAACGTAAGCATCGTCATATTGTAGAAACTAGGTTAACCTTGCTAGCTCATGCTTCTGTCCCGTTTCGTTTCTGGAGCGATGCCTTTACCACGGCATGTTTTCTCATTAACAGGCTTCCATCACGCCTTCTACACATGAAAACTCCGCTTGAACTCTTGCTTGGTCAGATTCCGGATTACACCTTTCTTAAAGTGTTTGGGTGTGCCTGTTGGCCGCATCTCCGCCCCTATAATAATCGAAAGCTTGAGTTTCGTTCCAAAAAATGTGTCTTCCTTGGGTATAGTTCCATTCATAAAGGGTATAAGTGCCTTCATGTACCGTCCAATCGTGTGTATATATCACGTGATGTTGTCTTTGATGAGCATGTTTTTCCTTTTTCTACTATCCCAACTCCCGCCACTCGTTTCCACACCGCCGATACACAACTTACCTATGTTGCCCGATCAATTTGTCGATGCTGCACATTCGCCTTCCTTGCTGTCTAACCATGGTGCAGGTATTGGGAGATGCGTGCGGTTGCAGTTATTGGACGAGGCTGCCCCAACTCCTGTCTCCTCCGGTGTTGACGTCGATCGGCCGGTCTGCATGCCCCATGCAGCGTGCCCGTCCTCTGTTCCTGTACCGGTCATCAGTGCGGCAGCCCAGCTGCTGCCAGTACCGTGCATCACCGCCCCGGTACAGCAGCACACCTCCTCCGCCCCTGCGCCTCCTACGCCGCCCGCTGGGCCGTCTCCGCCTGGCAGCCCACCGCCAAACGCGTCGCCTGTGCGGTCCCCTGCGCCTAGCTCGCCTGGGCCGATGTCCCCGCATGGGTCGTCACCTGCTGCCTCGACGCCATCGCCATCCCCTGCACTGTCTCCTCGACAGCAGGGTTCGCCGGCATCATCGTCGACTTCTGCATCCTCTGACGCTGCTGCACCGTCCTCGACATCGTCACCGGCTACCTCACCACCTGCTCCACCTCCTCCGCCTCCTCCACCTCCTGCGCGTCCTCATACGCGCAGCAAAAGTGGGGTGGTTCGTCCCAAAAAGCGCACCGATGGCACGGTTGCGTGGCTTGCGACATGTATGGCGCAGGCTCAGGAGGATCCTACTGCTGAACCTAGGCATTTTCAAGCTGCTATGAGTATTCCTCACTGGCGCACTGCTATGGAACAAGAATATCAGGCTCTTCTCAAGAATGAGACATGGCGTCTGGTTCCTCCAAAGCCTGGTGTCAATGTCATCGATTCCAAGTGGGTGTTCAAGGTTAAGAAACATGCCGACGGTTCTATTGAGAGGTACAAGGCTCGGCAGGTTGCCAAAGGTTTTAAACAGCGCCATGGTCTTGATTATGAGGATACCTTCATTCCGGTGGTCAAGCCCACCACTATTCGGCTTCTGCTCTCTCTTGCTGTCACTCGAGGCTGGTCTCTTCGTCAGCTTGATGTTCAGAATGCTTTTCTGCATGGTGTTCTTGAGGAAGAGGTATACATGCGTCAGCCGCCTGATTTTGTTGATCCAGCACATCCGCAACATCTGTGTCGTCTTGTTAAGGCGCTTTATGGTCTGAAGCAAGCTCCTCGTGCTTGGCATGCACGTCTTGGCACCGCTCTTCGGGCTCTTGGCTTTGTTCCATCTAAGGCTGACACATCACCGTTCCTTCTTCAGCGTCCGACGGTTACTATGTACCTGCTGGTTTATGTTGATGACATTATTCTTGTCAGCTCTTTGGCAACTGCTGTGGATCGTCTAGTTTCTGCTTTGAGTGGTGACTTTGCTATTAAAGACCTTGGCCGTGTGCACTATTTTCTTGGTCTAGAGGTCTCTCACTCTGCTTCTGGTTTGACTCTCACTCAGCAGAAGTACTCTATGGATCTTCTCCGCCGCTCTGGTATGCTTGAGTGCAAGTCTGCTACTACGCCTATGTCCTCTACTGACAGACTGTCTGCTCTGGATGGTGCTCTTCTTTCTGTTGATGATGCTACTGAGTACCGCAGTATTATTGGCGGTTTGCAGTATCTGACCATCACCCGTCCTGATATTTCTTATGCTATCAACCGTGTCTGTCAGTTTCTTCATGCTCCTCGGGATTCTCACTTTACTGCTGTTAAACGCATATTGCATTATATTCGGTTCACAGCCTCCTATGGCTTGCTTCTGCAGCCGGCGTCTTCTGGAGTTCTTTCTGCGTTCTCTGATGCAGACTGGGCTGGTAGTCCGGAGGACAGGCGATCCACGGGGGGGCATGCAGTGTTCTTTGGTCCTAACTTCATCGCCTGGAGTGCTCGGAAACAAGCGACAGTGTCCCGCAGTAGCACTGAAGCTGAGTACAAAGCAGTTGCAAATGCTACAGCTGAGATTATTTGGATACAGGCTTTGCTCCGAGAGTTGAGAATCTCTCTGAAGCAGCCACCAGTCCTTTGGTGTGATAACATCGGTGCTACATATCTGTCTTCAAACCCAGTATTTCATGCCCGAACGAAACACATCGAGGTTGATTTCCACTTTGTTAGAGAGCGAGTTGCTCAGAAGCTGCTACTTATCAAGTTTATCCCTTCAAAGGATCAACTTGCTGACATCTTCACAAAGCCACTGCCGTTACCTCAGTTTGAAGGCTGTAGGCGCAATCTGGTTGGTTGAGATTGAGGGAGGGTGTTAGATTCTGTATATATTAGGATGTACGTGTATTGTAATCCTACCTGTACTTGTATTGTACCCCTATATAATGCAAAGGCCACCCCACGTTGGAGGTGTGCCACAAACCCTAAAACCCTTGTCTAATAAATGTAAGGTTCATTGCCCTACGAAGTATGCGTGGAGTCGATCATGTCTCCTTACTGGATGCTCATCGCCGCCTTGTGTCTCAAGCCCAGGCGCCCTTGATGGCGTATCTATTTTCAGCATAACTCCCCAGGTTTCATTCCGTTGCTTAATCTTAGGCGACGCCTCAAATGATTCAACATCCGTATCAACAATAACCAGCTCAGTGTTTTGTGGACGGTAAGGATTTTCGACACAGAAACAAGATCCTGCAGTTCTGTGAACCCTGACATGTTAAAATACGAAATGATGTATACAAAAGCACAAAAGATATGCATTCTAGCTAGCAGTTTTTACATTAGAGTTATCCTGGCTCGACCAACAAAACAGAGACTCTACTTCTCCAGTTAAGTCCGTCAGCAGAAATGCAGCTACGTCAATTACTTTTCAGAGCAACGAGCATTCTTCAAAGCCTCACGGGCTTCCCTGAAACCAAAATTATTTTGAAAAATATTAGCAGAAATTTGTGTACAGCCTCCTTGCCATGAAAGATTGATCACAACAAACACATGCACTAGAGAAATCAAATCTAGGCGCTCTTTCCCAGTGAAAACAAAAAATTACTCCTAGGATGTGTAGACTGGGAGGTACACCCTAGGAAGCGTGTAAACAAACTCTTCCCTTTCAATGAAATTCTCGAAAAAAAAAATTACTCCAGTTGAAGAAATCCAACCTACTTCTAGCTAAACGAACGCAAACAGACCCTGGATGACTGTATCCATGTGGTCCTCGTCTGGAGATGGAGGCCATCTTCCACTAAACAATTGCCCACGCAGAGAGGAAAAAGAATCGCATACACTCTAGAACGATGTAGATACATGTGTGAAACGATTTGTCCTTTTACTGAACATATGAAGCAGAAGACAGCATGAAACTTTTCACGTCATCAAAACATGGACCACTTACCTTAAAGCATTAGCAATATCAGTATTTGTAGGTTCAAGCTTCAAGCCATCAGCAAAAGAGTCACATGCTTTCTCATATTCCTATCGGTGGGCATCAGCAGATGATCAGTTCTGTGACCGCTTGATCAGGGATGCATGAAAAAAAATTACTGGGTTCTTTTTACCTTCAGTGCCATATAAGCTGCCCCTTGTCGGTAGCAGGCTTTTGGCCAAAAAGGTCGCACCATTCTGCACTGGGTAGCATCAGAGAGAGCAGCTCTTTTGTTCTCTCCCATGCGCAGCATGCAGAGACTCCTGTTTGCCAATAGGGTTGCATAATCATCTGGACTACATTCAAATTCCATTGCCTGTACACCAATCACATATAGTTTTTAGCACTACCTACAACAGAGTACCGATCAGGATACCGCTCAGGCATGTCATATTAATTGGCATAGAGATTTCTGTACAAAAACCACCAGCAAATGTTTTGGACAAGTTGATAAATATCGAGGTAAAAACTTGTGTATAACAGTACTCTGTTCCTCGGTCTTCTGAACACAACTGCTAATGTTAGAATACCTCGTAATTACTAAGCGGGTAGGATGGTTTAATAACAGTCAGATTTTTGTATGGGTTGAATCTAGGGTTAAAGTTTCGTAGTTTAAAATAAAATCGAACCATGGTTCGAAAACAAAATTCCTGCAGACATTTGATACTGTTCACGGTTCACATGAATTTTTAGCGTTCACATTTTAATTGGCACATTCTGCAGCTACCATAATCACGAAGGTCAACTTGCATCCCAATCAGCAAAAACTATGTTGGTAAAAATACCATAGGCCACCCTTCAACCAACAAAAAGAAAATATTTTTTAGCTGAACAAAAAGAACACTAAGTACAAACAATAGTATAACCACTGCAGCAAAATTCTGTATGCAAATCAGAAATATCACCATTTTTTATTATTCTATTTGTTCAGTCTGTAGAAATTTACCATGGAATCAGTAGCACATAAAAAATCATCTTCATTGACCATACAATTAGATATGTTGAAAAAAATGCTCCGCAAATATCTTCACTAATATAGTATATATTATGAGATTTTGGTGCTCAAAATATAAAAAATATTACTCCTCCGATCCATAGTAACTGTCGGAAGTTTAGTTCAAAGTTGAGCTACTTTGAACTGAGACCCCAACACTTATTATGGATGAGAGGAAGTACCTACTCCCTCCGTCCCGGTTCATAGGGCTTACGCGTATCCCTAGGTCGTAAATTTGGCAATGATAATACAACATATGTATTACAAAATATATATCATTAGAAATCTTAGATGTTCTACTTTCTAACGATGTAATTTTTATATTATAGAAATAATATAATGTTGGCCAAATTGACAACCTAGGAATACGCGCAAGCCCTGTGAACTGGGACGGAAGTAGTATTTTGAAATGGAGGGGTATCGATCTATTTACTAGCTATAATAGATGTCATCCAAGGGATGATCAAACATTACCAAGGGTGTTTGGTAGCAAAGTTTTTTTAAGTATTCTAAGAATACTATGGTTTCTGAAAATATGGTTTTCAATACTTTGAGGTGTTGTTTGGCTTTAACAAAAACTGCAGTATTATATACCATGGTATTAGCAAAAACTGTAGTATTTTGCACTATTAGAAAAGTAGTGGGGCCTCTTTTTCCATAACTGAATTATTTATTGCCTAGGAATGGAAATACTTTGGTTATAAAATACTTAGGTTTCTGAAAAACTTCACTGCCAAACAGAGCCTATCTTTTTGTATATCTTAAATGAAATAATTGAAGTATCTAACAACACAAGTTTTGCCAGAAAGAGGTACCATTATATGAAGCCTATTTAAGGTGTCAACAAAATATAGTGATGGCGCAGGTTAAATGTTTACAAATATGGAAAACATCTCCCAGTCGCTCACACAATAAAGATATGTCCTAGGACTTACACAAGTATACAGATGTCCCGCTATAATGTATTCCTCTCTCTTAAAAGCCTCTGAGGCTTGCTGTTTCAGTTCTCTTATTCTCATTTCACACTTTTGTTTATCCTGATCACAAAAGAGTTCTGGTTAGACTGAATATGTAGAAATAGCATGCAAGACATGGAACGTACAGATTTGAAAGTTTCAGCTTCCATAACCTTATTAATCACAAACACGTATAAATCAAAAAATTGTGCTATATTGTACAGCTAGAGAGTGAATTGTTTTCATTAAAAACTAATGTCTGGAAAAAAAACAAGTACAGTACAAATTGGCACAATAGCATCCAAGATAACTTGTTCAGTCTAGCAGAATACTAGTGACACAAAGGGTCATCCCGAAGACTAAAGTTTGCTAGTATAGTGATGGAAGGCACCAAATGTGTGATTGGCATATTTTGTTTGGAAACTGGAATAAATTTTAAAAAAAATCTAAACTAAGTTATTAAGAGAAAGTGCAGAAGAACAGAACATGAGAATGATAATGACAGATAGATAATACATGGAAGTGAGCATAGAAGAAAACTCATACCATTGGCTTCAAACCAAAGGATTTCACATGATAAATAATTCCATCTATACTCCATTCTGGCAGCGTTGAAATAGGAGAAGTTGAAGGGAATAACACTTCAACCATGTCCCTTTTGCTATAATAGGCAGCATACTCAATAGGCATTCTACCAAACTGCACGAGTAGAAATGGTTGACTTTATAAGTAATCATTCCCGATATAAATACAAATATATTGGGAAAAAAAAACTTTCCTCATTAATAATCGGGAAACAAAGTCTAATGCTCAGTTTGGCGTTGTGGTGGATTATCATAATCTCAACCAAATAGCAAGATGTAATGCACGGAGATTCAAAATGCAAGGAAAAATGATGTAACAGTCTTTTCATCCTTCCTAACTGAACTTGTAAGACATAGGTTAGGTTAAGTCCTATAACAGTAATAAACAAAGCTTCAACTACTATGCTTCTTGTATTGCATAAACTTGTCAAAACAGAATAGGACAAAGGTGATATTAACACAAAAATATACATGCAGGGCTCCTATGATTCATGGAATTTTCACGGGATTTGTGTAGGGTTGAGATCCTATGGAAACTTTACTGGGGAAGCTGTTAGATTCATGGGATCATATCTCATAGGAACTAATCCCATAGGAATCTTGCAATATAAATTTTAAAGGAAAATAGCATTAGGCCAGACCTCATAGAACATTCCTTCACCGCAATCAAAGAGAATTCCTCTTAATATAGGATGCAAGTAGACTGGATATCCCAATCCCATATGAATATGATTCCTACTACTATGCTTTTCCTATCCAGTGAATTAAAGGAACCCTAAAGGGGCAAAGGAAACCCTTACATAAGTAGCATTTTGAGTTTCTTTGGCAAGGCTATGAAGAAACTAGAGATTTTCATGATTCATAGTTTAACAGACGAGATGTCACATTCTGCAATTTACTCTCAAGAGATAAAAAAAACATAAAGAAATAATATTCAGCTAACTAAAAAACAGAGTGTATGCATTAAATGTAGGTCATTACAAGTTACAACAACAGAGAACAACAATAAAACTCACTTCATCTGGAATATTGGGGTTAGCACCAGCATCTAGTAAGCACTTCATGAGGGCAGGTGAGCCAAGTTTTGCTGCATATATCACGGTAGTGAAACCATTGCTGTCAACAAAATTCACATCAGCACCAGCCTGTGTAAATGAATAAATATTTGAAAATTTGAGTTAGTGCTTGATATATCATCCACAAAATAGGTACACACAAAGAAACTGAAGCTGCATATACAAACTATAGTTGAGAAATCTCCATAGGAAGAGTACGGACCTTAATCAGTAGCTTCATGCATCGCAACGATTTAGATGGCACGGGATCATGTATGACCCAGCGTAATGGTGTAAGAGATACTTTGGCATTGCTAGGCTGTGGAAAGTGGAAGAATCAATCCCTTACACTTGTCAAAGAAAAAGGGTCAATGGAAAATTTCTTTTGTGGAATGCAATGATATATATAATCAGTTCATAGTGTTTCCAATTGTTCATGTCTGAAGGAGACAAAAACTAATATGTCTACAGAAAGTTATACATAGCATGCACTTGTAAGAAACTGAGAAAAAAATAACTTCAAAGAACCTAGTACTGTCAATGTTGCAAACTTGCTGCTTCAAAAAACATAATTTAGTTCAGATAGGAGCACATGTACCACCTGCCAGAAGGTTTTTCAACGTGTTCTAGTCCCAAACAGGATATTCTTTCCAAAACAGACACAACAACGCAGTATTTTTCTTTTGCACAGCCAGTGAGAGAACCAAGAAACCGATGTCTTACATTTGCATGGTGCTCCAACAAAATCTTCATCGTGCCATGTTGTTTCTTCATAGCAGCTACCTGTAATGGAGTGCCACGAGCAGAATCTAAATCCACATCAATTCCCCTTGAAAGCAGCAATTCTACAACATCACAATGTCCTGGAAAAGGAAGTTTCAAGAGGAATTAATGAGACCACAATGTTTTCCAGCATGCAGTTGTCTTTGGCAATACATCTGCAATAAAAATGAACTCCGGAGCAGGTTTCAGTGTTTCTAACATGAACAGCCCAGTAACCTTCGGTTGCCAGTGATCCTACCCAGAACCAAATTTACGAAGGTGGTCGGACTGAGACTTAATTTTTCATTACCTTGGGAGTAGCAAAATCCATCAGTTTCAATCGTACAAGTTTACAATCAACACCGCCAATAACAAAGAATTGGAAATAATATGTCTCTATATTCCAAACCTCGAATTTCTTCTCCAAAAACTTGACGATGTTTCTTTTTCCATCAACCAAATCATTATATATGGGAGCAACATACGAACATATGGCGAGATATGCTGAACTAAAAAGGTTGACAAATAGAGGTGCCATGGTAGTCTACTATCACGATGCCAAAAGCAAAGGTTTGTAAACCTACACAACATGAAGTCCCGATGGTGTGTTTCCTGCTTGCTATACTCCTTGGGCTAAGTCTTTAAAATAAAGAAAGGCTTGCAGCCAGATCTTAAGGAAACAATCAATTGAGAAACAGAACCGATGTGGGAACTTGGACCAACCGATCTACTGCACTAATGCATGTATCTAGACGCGTTAATACATGTGTATCTAGACAAATCTGCGACATTTATTATGGAACAGAGGTTGTATTATAAATTGTTTGACTGGTACACCTGCTGACTTCTGGGCCCCGTTTTAAAAGCCTTGTCCCCAGATTATCAACGAATAGAGAAGCAATGAATAATAGGATGCTTACCTCATTGGAATTCTACGGGAATTTCAAAGTTTTACACAACCAGCTATCAAAGTGAGAGAATTTCAACAACATATTGCAGGATGTGACTGCAGATAGGGGTCACCCTAAGCCTAAGTTTGAGGTCTGCTATTGGGCCATAGTTGCCATGGCAACAGGCTGACAGAGTACTGAAGGAAAAGACAGCAAGAAGGTTGGAGGCATCAAAGAATAGAATCGCATCTCCGGACTGCCTCTCTGGTTCTTTTCCCCCCTGGAGATCTTCATTGGTATTATAGGACCTGATGCTTATATCTAGCTATGTGGAGCCAAAAATGACTTTGTATTCATTGCAATATGTGGCAAATGTATTGTTACCAAACATATAAGTTATGAGAGAGGAAGATACCTTGGCATGCAGCACCATGGAGAGGTAAAAAGTTTTTACCAACCAACGGATCGGCACCATGAGCAAGAAGATATTTCGTAGCAGCAGCTTTGCCAGCGAAAGCAGAATAGCATAGCGGGGTATCACCTGCAGCAGCAACAACAGAAATCATGAGGTCAGTGAACCCACACACCAACCAATGTCCAGTCCTCAGCTTCAACAAGACAAGAAAAGTTCATTCAGGGACATGACAACTGGCCATTTGCTGATATGAGAACCAATTGCGGAAACAGAACTCCCACTAATCCTAATGCAGCATGAAATGACTTTCCATATGTCATGTGTTAGCAGAAAAGAGCAAACAAGGCGCCAACATTTTGCCTGCAAGCACTGATAGAAGAGACGCCTAATATGCAGCACAGATATATTTATTTGGCTGAGAAAATCGATATAGTAACTTATACGGTGCATAGACTAATTTCTAGGCATGGTAGGATGCAAATGTTAACTTTTTCTCAGCTATATGTACATCTTGATTGGAGATGCAAACAGCATACGGCATCAATTTTGGAGCCAAAAGGTACGACTTTCAGAGCTGGAGGAGCTAACCCTTGCTCCTAATTAAGCCGTAGCCAGCACAGAAGAGTTAAAAACCGAGGAGATGGAGAATCGAGCCGAGGGGGACTGAATCGAACCTATGCTGTTGGGCTGGTTGACGTCGAGGCGGAGGTCCTCGACGAGGTACCTCAGGACGTCCAGCCGGCCATGGGTAGCAGCCATCTGCAGAAGGGTGTCGCCGTCGTCGTCCACCATCGCCGCCAAGAACGCGGCCTCGCTCAGGCCCCCCGGGTTCAGCGCCCGCGCCATCTCTTCGCGCACGCACACCGAGTCAAGCCAAGTCAGGTAGGAACCACAGGCGGCCGCCAAACCCTAAGTGTGAGATGGAGGGAGGGGTGGCTTACTCTTGAGGAGGCGGACGTTGCCGTCGCAGGCGGCGCCGAAGAGCTCGTCCTTCCGCTCCTGCTTCGACAATGCCTCCATGGCTGGCGTTGGAGCAGGCAGGTCGGTCGAAAATCGAAATGCGAGAGCCGCAGTGGGCTGCGGTGCGTGACTGCGCCGTTGTAGAGTGGACATCAGTGGGGGAAGAAGGGAAGAAAGAAGACGGACGGAGTGAAGTGATGGGCCGGTCCCGGTAAGAGTAGTTAGAGCATCTCTAACAGAGCCAGTAAAAGGCCCAAAACGGAAAAAATAACCGCCGTTTTACGGGTTCAGGGCGATCAGTGACCGAAAACGGCCCAAAACCGAAAATAATTTTTCGGGCTGCGTTCGGTTCGCTCCGTCGGCCTGTATTTGTAGGGGCCGACGGAGTGCGCGCGAGGGAACCTTCAGCTCGTCCCAACCGCCGCCGCCCCAGCTGATCTGTGCGCCCTCGCTTCCTCTGCGCCACCAACCTCCGATTTGTTCCCGATGAGTCTCGAATCGACCCCGCCGGCCACCGTTGCTACCCCGCCGGCGCCGGCACCGTCTCCCGTGCTCGCCGGAGCTTCCGCCGCTCCACCAACAATCCCGGCCACCGCTCCCACCCCTGTGACCCCCGCGGTCTCGTCGACGACTGCGGCGAAGAGGCGGCGCGCGGGAACGCATCTGCTCCCGCAAGCCGGTGCAGGGCGGTCCCCGGTGGTGGGTCGGCGGTGAAGCCGAAGGCCGTCCGTGCGAGACCGAAGAGTTCGGGTCCGAAAAGGACCAAAGTGAAGGCGGCGACTGGCCGTGGCCCCGCGCCTCCATGCCCATCTCCGCCTACGCCGCCGCCTCCGGAAGCCACCGCGACCGCCGCCCACGACGTGCTCGACGATGGCGCAGCAAGGTACACATGAACTCTTCCTCCGTTTTTCCATTGCAAATACGTACTGAGGCCTCGTCAAATTAGGAACGATTCCACCACGTACATGGAGATGTTAGGGGAGGTGAACATTAACCCACTCCCGCCATTCGGCAACGAGAACTACTGCGCGGAAGAAGGGGAAGAAGGGGACCAAGGGGACGAGGGGGACGAGGAAGAGGACGAAGGTGTGGTAGAGGTTGAAGACGCCACCTTGTGCCGAGCTTGGGCCTCCGTGGGGATGGATGTTGTCTCCGGCACGGATCAAACAGGCAAGCGCTACTGGCAGCGCATCGAGGACAAGTTCCACAAGCTCATGCCGCGCGTTCTCCATCCTGTCGATCGCACCTACCGATCCCTCCAAGATCGTTGGGACGCGATCAAACCGGCGTGTAGCCGGTGGGCAGCAGCAATGGACCAAGTGGTGTCCAATCCTCCTAGCGGCGCAACTGTCGACGAATATGTGAGTGCATATTTCAGAAAGCTAATTCTAGTTTTAGCGTCGGTGAGATATTGACGATTTGTTGGTTCCTTTTGCATATGTAGGATCACATTGCCGATGCTAGGTACATAGACATGGCCGGCAGCAAAGGCAAGAGCTTCACCATGCGTCATTGTTTTGATGTGCTCCAACACCTTCCCAAGTGGAAGTTGAGGGATGAAGAGGTCGCTCCGAAGAAGGCTGCGATGGTTGCGCTCGACGACACCGAGGACGGGAAGGATGGCAGGAACGCCGACAAGCCGGAGGGGAACAAGAAAGCGAAGGAAAGGATAAGGCTCGAGGGGGAGGCTGCATTGTTGAGGGACATGTTTGAAGGAGATATGCCCTAGAGGCAATAATAAAGTGGTTATTATTTATATCTTTGTGTTTATGATAAATGTTTATATATCATGCTATAATTGTATTAACCGAAACATTAGTACATGTGTGATATGTAGACAACAAAGAAGTCCCTAGTATGCCTCTTAAACTAGCTTGTTGATTAATGGATGATTAGTTTCATAATCATGAACATTGGATGTTATTAATAACAAGGTTATATCATTGTATGAATGATGTAATGGACACACCAATTAAGCATAGCATAAGATCACGTCATTGAGTTATTTGCTATAAGCTTTCGATACATAGTTACCTAGTCCTTATGACCATGAGATCATGTAAATCACTTATACCGGAAAGGTACTTTGATTACATCAAACGCCACTGCGTAAATGGGTGGTTATAAAGGTGGGATTAAGTATCCGGAAAGTATGAGTTGAGGCATATGGATCAACAGTGGGATTTGTCCATCCCGATGACGGATAGATATACTCTGGGCCCTCTCGGTGGAATGTCGTCTAATGTCTTGCAAGCATATGAATAAGTTCATAAGAGACCACATACCATGGTACGAGTAAAGAGTACTTGTCGGAGACGAGGTTGAACAAGGTATAGAGTGATACCGATGATCAAACCTCGGACAAGTAAAATATCGCGTGACAAAGGGAATTGGTATCGTATGTGAATGGTTCATTCGATCACCGAAGTCATCGTTGAATATGTGGGAGCCATTATGGATCTCCGGATCCCGCTATTGGTTATTGGTCGGAGTGAGTACTCAACCATGTCCGCATAGTTCGCGAACCGTAGGGTGACACACTTAAGGTTTGATGTTGAAATGGTAGAACTTGAATATGGAATGGAGTTCGAATATTTGTTCGGAGTCCCGGATGAGATCCCGGACATCACGAGGAGTTCCGGAATGGTCCGGAGAATAAGATTCATATATAGGAAGTCATATTCCAAGTTTGGAAATGATCCGGTGCATTTATGGCAGGTTCTAGAAGGTTCTAGAAAAGTCCGGAAGAAATCACCATGGAAAGTAGAGTCCCGGAGGGACTCCACCTTGCATGGCCAGCCAACCCTAAAGGGGAGGAGTCCAAGGTGGACTCCTCTAGGGTGGCCGGCCAACCCACCTCAAGGAAAGGTGGGAGTCCCACCTTGGGTAGGACTCCCTCCTTGAGTAGGTTTCCCACATATGGGAGGTTTTAGTGTTGGGGTCTTATTCGAAGACTTGGACTAGAACTCTTGGGGCTTCCACCTATATAATGAGGGGCATAGGAGAGGGGGCTGGCCACTTCAAGCCTCAGCCTTGGCCGCACCCCTTAGAGGGCCGGCTCCCAACCCCTCTCTCTCCCCAAACCCTAGCGGTCTCTCTCCTCCACCACATCCCGCACGCTTAAGCGAAGCTCCGCCGGATTTCTCCACCACCACCTACACCACGCCGTCGTGCTGTCGGATTCAAGAGGAGCTACTACTTCCGCTGCCCGCTGGAACGGGGAGGTGGACGTCGTCTTTATCAACAACCGAACGTGTGACCGAGTACGGAGGTGCTGCCCGTTCGTGGCGCCGGAAGCGATCGTGATCAAGATCTTCTACGCGCTTTTGCAAGCGGCAAGTGAACGTCTACCGCAGCAACAAGAGCCTCATCTTGTAGGCTTTGGAATCTCTTCAAGGGTGAGACTCGATACCCTCTCGTTGCTACCGTCTTCTAGATTGCATCTTGGCTTGGATTGCGTGTTCGCGGTAGGAAAATTTTTGTTTTCTATGCAACGTTATCCTACGAGTGGTATCGAGCCGTGTCTATGCATAGATGGTTGCACGAGTAGAACACAATGGTTTTGTGGGCGTTGATGCTCTTGTTATCTTTAGTTTGAGTACTTTGCATCTTTGTGGCATAGTGGGATGAAGCGGCCCGGACTAACTTTACATGACCGCGTTCATGAGACTTGTTCCTCGTTCGACATGCAACTTGTATTGCATAAGAGGCTTTGCGGGTGTCTGTCTCTCCTACTATAGTGAATATTCAATTTACTCTTCTATTGACAACATTAGTATCACCGTTGTGGTTCATGTTCGTAGGTAGATTAGATCTTACTCGAAAACCCTAAACCACGTAAAATATGCAAACCAAATTAGAGGCGTCTAACTTGTTTTTGCAGGGTTTGGTGATGTGATATGGCCATGATGTGATGATGAATATGTATGAGATGATCATTATTGTATTGTGGCAACCGGCAGGAGCCTTATGGTTGTCTTTAAATTTCATGTTGAGTAGTATTTCAAAGTAGTTGTAATAGTTGCTACATGAGGTGAACAATCATGAAGACGGCGCCATGGACCTTGACGCTACGCCGACGATGATGAAGATCATGCCCGTTGATGATGGAGATCATGTCCGTGCTTTGGAGATGAAGATCGAAGGCGCAAAGACTAAAGGGCCATATCATATCACATATGAATTGCATGTGATGTTAATCCTTTATGCATCTTATTTTGCTTAGATCGCGACGGTAGCATTATAAGATGATCCCTCACATTAATATCAAGATAATAAAGTGTTCTCCCCTCGTATGCACCGTTGCACGGTTCGTCGTTTCGAAGCATCTCGTGATGATCGGATGTGATAGACTCAACGTTCACATACAACGGGTGTAAGCCATGTTGCACACGCAGAATACTTGGGTTTGCTTGACGAGCCTAGCATGTACAGACATGGCATCGGGACAACGGAAACCGAAAGGTTGAACACGAGTCATATGGATGATATGATCAACATGTTGATGTTCACCATTAAAGCTACATCATCTCACGTGATGATCGGTTTTGGTGTAGTGGATTTGGATCGTGTACCACTTAACAACTATGAGGGATGTTGTATTAAGTGGGAGTTCATTAGTAATTAGATTAAAACATGAACTAATTATCATAAACATAGTCTGAGTAGTATTTTGAATTAATTTTGTAGTATTGGCATCCGTTTTCTACCATGCGCTAGTCTTGTTATTGAGATAGAAATACTGTTAAAATTTGACAAGAAACTTTACGGATTGGTACCGTATTGTTAAAAGAATCAAGAAATGATTAAGTCCTATTGCAAATTTTTAGTAAACCTCACATTGTTGATTCAGAGAGCTATGGTTTCAATTAGTACCTAAAGTTATCTTGTCTCCGTGAAACTTGAAGTTCAAACCTGTTTGAAAAGTAAGGAGCTGAAAATTTAGTTTTCAGAAATAATCAAGGTATGAGATATATATGATATCTAAGACCTTATTGCAAGATGATAGAATATAATTTGGTGAGACTACATAAACTCATAAGTTTTATGGGAATGTACGAAGGTTGAAGACGCAAGGCGTCTCAATCCTCCAACTATTGGGGCACTAATAATATTCGCATATCCATGAAGTTATCATCCTTAGTATGCACCGTTGCTAAGACTCGTCGTTTCGAAGCATCACGTGATGATCGGGTGTGATAGATTCTACGTGTGCATACAACGGGTGCAAGCCAGATTTGCACATGCGAATACCAAGGTTAAAACTTTACGAGCCTAGCATGTACAGACATGGTCTCGGAAAGTCGTCATGATATAATGGATAAAATTATGAGTGAAATTGTTCATCATATTACAAAGTTACTAATAGTGAAATCTGAAACACTTGTGATATGATGATCAACTTAAAGTAAGAACCTCAAGGTTATTGGTATTTGACCAACAAACCTAGAAGTTAATAATGTTAAAGTGTTTTTCTGAATAATGAGGAAAGCTAAAAGAGAAACTGCAAAAGATATTTTGGCAAAAGAAAAGAAAAGACTAGAAAGTCTAGCTCAGGTGTATATAAATGATATACATGTTATGGTTGTATTCCTAGTTAAGTCACACTATGAAATTATTGGGTATAAGTACTATATTGGTTGGTATGAAGTGTCATACAAAAACAACGCAATACAAGAATACTATGGCCTAAGTGACTGATAAGGAATTTGGTAATAATGCACGTCTGGAACATAATAAAGTGTTATTATGTTTGTCGTTGGCATTCTACCTAACTCTTAGAATTTATAATAAAGAGCTTAATAAATTGTTATTTTGCTCTGGTCAAATAAAAACAATGAGTTGTTCAAATTATGACATTACTCCATGTACGATGGATAAGTTATTATAAATCTTAATGGTGAAACACACACACATAATACTGACGCTAAAATGCCATAAGGAAAATGATTTGAATTCCACTTATTTGTGGAACCGCCATTTAGGTCATGTTAGAAAGGAACGCATGAAGGAACTCCATGCAAATGGATTTTTGGAGTCATTTGATTTTTTGAATCGTTTGGCGCTTGCAAAATCTTTTCTAAAAAGTAATGACTGAAATACCGTTCATAGGCCAAGAGTTGAACGGGCAACTAACTTAGTGAAAACATACATAATGATATATGTGGTTCATTGGGCATAGTTGTGTGCGGGAGATTCTTCTACTTCATGAAAACTTCCAACAATAAATTGAGTATATATGTGGATATATTCAATAAGGAAGAAGTTTGAAACATTTGAATGGATTCAAATAAATTTCAGCATGAAGTGGAAATCATCGTAATAGAAAAATCAAATATCTATGATTGGATCATGGTGGAAATATTTGAATTACGAGTTTTAGCGAACATCTAAGAGAGTTATGAAATTGTTCTACAACTCACGTTTCTTGGAGTATCATAGTGATGATGAAGTATCCAAGAGATGTATCCAAACCTTGTTGGATCAATGATGAGATAAGATATTGACGCCATTATATTTTTGTGGATTATGCTTTAGTGACTACCGCTTTTACACTGAATAGAGCATCATCATGATCCGTTGAAATGACACCATACGAGTTATGGCATGGGTATGAACCCTGATAGTCTTTTCTTAAATTTTGGTATGCATAGCATAAGTAAATAAGTTTACAACCAAAATCGGATGAATGTCTTTGTTGGTTATCCCGGAGATTTGATTGGGAATTCTTCCCACGAGACAAAGACAAAAGTGTTTGTCAATGTTTCTTATTTCCGAGAAATTGTTTCTAGTGAAGTATTTGAGTGGGAGGACAATATAATTTGATAAGGTTTATGAACCTGAGCATAATGATCAGAGTAGCGCAGCATCGGAAATTGGTTCCGAAGCGACCACGACGATCATGGCTCCCATGACTACAAAGTGTTTTAGCCATGGAGATCAAAATACATATTTAACCTTGTAGGTATGGTTAACTTTGTGATCAAATAAATGATTTGTGGACAAAGGATTGATTGTGAACAATGATAAACCAACTACAAACAAAGAAGTTATGATGGGCCCTGACTCCGTTAAAATGGCTATACACCATGAAATCCAAGATAGATGAATACTTTTTGAAAGTAAATGGATCTATAAAATTGATGGACTTGGATGAAATATCCTTGAAAGAAGCTCGACTTGTCGAAAAGTTGTTTACGACAAAGTTCAAAGAGTTGACTACGATAAGATTAGATCTTCCGTAGTAATACTTATAGTCTATGTGGATTATTCTAGTAATCACTACATATTTCTTTTATGAGATATGCTAGTAGGATGGCAAAATACATTTCTTATCAGAAGAGTGTATTAAAAGTGTATACAAGATACAACCAAGAGTTTTGCTAGTCCGTGGAATACTAGATAGGTATATAAACTTCAATTGGATGAAGTGAGTATCGAGGAGTTGGAATCTTCACCAGATGAAATAGTCAAAGAGTTTTTGATTTCATCAGAAACGATGAAGAGGCTTGCATTTGCAAGAAATTAAGTGGGAGCGCTGAGACATATTTATAATACTTTATGTAGATGACATATAGTTGGTTGTAAATGATGTAATTATTTAAAAAGGTTTCATTGAGAAATTAACTTCAATGAAAAGATATGGACTGAAACAAATTTAGTGTCAAGATCTATAAAGATAGATTGAAACACATAATAAGTTTAAGTCAAAGTACATAGAATAGATATTGAAATAGTTCAATATAGAAATATTAAGAAAATATTCTTGTCATATGAAGTTTTTACAAGACTTGAGTGTATCTGACACTCAATGAGTAAAAACACATGAGTGATTTTAGATCACAATTAATATGTACACAATCAGATGTCCTGTGCTCTAAAATGTTAGGAGCAATGATTCATGTGATGATCATTGGACAAACGAGTAAGAATATCCTCGTGTGCTTTAGAAGAACCAAGGATACATATATAGTTTTATATGAGGTAATGACAAACAAATCGCTGTAAGGTGTTGCACCGATATTGGTTTGGTCACATATAAAAATAAATTTCAATCTCAATTAGGCTAAGTGTTATTTAAAAAGGTAGCACAATGAGATAGAAGTTGTCTATGCTAGATTTAGAAGAGTTCTAAATATTGTGACGGATTCTACAAAAGAAGGCAGAGTATGTCATTGTTTTGACAATGACATAGGATGTTAAGTCAAGAGGTTCTTTGAGAACTTGGAGTAGTTCCGACGAGTCGAACTTTGAAGCTATATTGTGTGTGACAATATTAGTGACATATTTCAGACCGCGGAATTAAGGTTCCACCAGAAGACCAAACATATTTTAATGCTGACTCATTTGGAAATGAGTGATGTGTTGAGACGCAAATGAATTACAAAATACATACGTTTCTGAGCAAGTCAGATCCGTTGACTAAAACCTCTCCTGTGAGCAAAACATGATAAAGCACCATAAGGCCAAGGTGTTATATCTTTACAAATGTAAACTAGATTATTGACTCTAGTGCAAGTGGGAGATCGAAGGAGATATGCCCTAGAGGCAATAATAAAGTGGTTATTATTTATATCTTTGTGTTTATGATAAATGTTTATATATCATGCTATAATTGTATTAACCGAAACATTAGTACATGTGTGATATGTAGACAACAAAGAAGTCCCTAGTATGCCTCTTAAACTAGCTTGTTGATTAATGGATGATTAGTTTCATAATCATGAACATTGGATGTTATTAATAACAAGGTTATATCATTGTATGAATGATGTAATGGACACACCAATTAAGCATAGCATAAGATCACGTCATTGAGTTATTTGCTATAAGCTTTCGATACATAGTTACCTAGTCCTTATGACCATGAGATCATGTAAATCACTTATACCGGAAAGGTACTTTGATTACATCAAACGCCACTCGCGTAAATGGGTGGTTATAAAGGTGGGATTAAGTATCCGGAAAGTATGAGTTGAGGCATATGGATCAACAGTGGGATTTGTCCATCCCGATGACGGATAGATATACTCTGGGCCCTCTCGGTGGAATGTCGTCTAATGTCTTGCAAGCATATGAATAAGTTCATAAGAGACCACATACCATGGTACGAGTAAAGAGTACTTGTCGGGAGACGAGGTTGAACAAGGTATAGAGTGATACCGATGATCAAACCTCGGACAAGTAAAATATCGCGTGACAAAGGGAATTGGTATCGTATGTGAATGGTTCATTCGATCACCGAAGTCATCGTTGAATATGTGGGAGCCATTATGGATCTCCGGATCCCGCTATTGGTTATTGGTCGGAGTGAGTACTCAACCATGTCCGCATAGTTCGCGAACCGTAGGGTGACACACTTAAGGTTTGATGTTGAAATGGTAGAACTTGAATATGGAATGGAGTTCGAATATTTGTTCGGAGTCCCGGATGAGATCCCGGACATCACGAGGAGTTCCGGAATGGTCCGGAGAATAAGATTCATATATAGGAAGTCATATTCCAAGTTTGGAAATGATCCGGTGCATTTATGGCAGGTTCTAGAAGGTTCTAGAAAAGTCCGGAAGAAATCACCATGGAAAGTAGAGTCCCGGAGGGACTCCACCTTGCATGGCCAGCCAACCCTAAAGGAGAGGAGTCCAAGGTGGACTCCTCTAGGGTGGCCGGCCAACCCACCTCAAGGAAAGGTGGGAGTCCCACCTTGGGTAGGACTCCCTCCTTGAGTAGGTTTCCCACATATGGGAGGTTTTAGTGTTGGGGTCTTATTCGAAGACTTGGACTAGAACTCTTGGGGCTTCCACCTATATAATGAGGGGCATAGGAGAGGGGCTGGACACTTCAAGCCTCAGCCTTGGCCGCACCCCTTAGAGGGCCGGCGCCCAACCCCTCTCTCTCCCCAAACCCTAGCGGTCTCTCTCCTCCACCACATCCCGCACGCTTAAGCGAAGCTCCGCCGGATTTCTCCACCACCACCTACACCACGCCGTCGTGCTGTCGGATTCAAGAGGAGCTACTACTTCCGCTGCCCGCTGGAACGGGGAGGTGGACGTCGTCTTCATCAACAACCGAACGTGTGACCGAGTACGGAGGTGCTGCCCGTTCGTGGCGCCGGAAGCGATCGTGATCAAGATCTTCTACGCGCTTTTGCAAGGGGCAAGTGAACGTCTACCGCAGCAACAAGAGCCTCATCTTGTAGGCTTTGGAATCTCTTCAAGGGTGAGACTCGATACCCTCTCGTTGCTACCGTCTTCTAGATTGCATCTTGGCTTGGATTGCGTGTTCGCGGTAGGAAATTTTTTGTTTTCTATGCAACGTTATCCTACAAAGTTTGATCAAATGATGAAGTCGAAGGAGGTGATAGCGACCAAGACTTTAGAGACCAAGCGTGTCATCATCGAGACGAAGAAGGAGGTGAACCTTGCAAAGCTTGAAGCCAGCCGAGAGGAAGCAAAGACCAAAGCCAAGTTGGAGGAGATGAGGATCGATGTGAAGAAGGCCAAAGCAACGAAGCTACTATTGGCCGAAGAGAGGGCAATCTTGATGATGAACACGAAGGAAATGAATGAGGTTCAGCTGGAGTGGTGGAAGGAGACCTCGGCGGAGATCACGGCGAGGCGAAGAGCTGCTCGTCAAGAGGCAACTCTGCTGCCGATGTGCCTCCAGGAGGTGGTGCCGATGTGACTCCAGGAGGTACTGCCGATGGTGCTGATGGCGGTACTGCCTATGTTTGATGCCGGCGGTTAGATCTGATGGTGAACTATGAACTGTGTCATTTGGTTGTGTCATTTGATGTCTGTACTATGAACTATGCATGATTTGTTTGTGTTTTAAACGTTCAGCTTTGATCGACATATGCAAATCAATTTCATAAACCTTGTTTTTATGGGTTCGGAAGCCCCAGGCGCAGAACAGAGCCCGTAACGAAAACTGAAAAAGAGCATCTCTAACAGAGCCCGTAAAAAGTGGAACCGAAAAACACGAGTTCGGTGCACCGAACTCGTGTTTACGGGCCGGAAAATGGCAGGCGCAGAACAGAGCCCGTAAATTCCGTTCAAATTGAACTTTTTCGGCGGATTTATGAGTTCGAACCGAATCGCGTGTAGAATAGAGCTCGAAAACATGGACCGGCCCGTTAAAGAAGTTCAGGGCCCCGAGAAATTCCCCGCACGCCCCATATTAAAAGGGGCCGCGGAGGGGAGTTCGGTTCGTAAACCTTACTCCCCTTCGCCTCACTCCCGCCGCCGCCTGCCTCCGCTCCGGCGAGCGATTTCGCCTCCTCCGACGTCGCTCCGCCGCTTCGGCCACCACCCTTCCATTCGAAATGGGCCGTTTAAGATGCGTGGGTAGAGAAGGTGGCCGAGTCGGCGGCGGAAGATCACCTCGGCGTCCACCGGGTGCACGGGCGGCCGACGGCGCATGGAAGCGGGCCGGTCGGAAGTGGCCGGAACTAATGGCGCGCCGTCAAGCGCGCGAGGAGGTGGCTGCGGAAGGAGAAGCGGAGGCGCCCCCGCTGCCGGCTCGTGCAGCCCGCCGCTGCCGGCGCTGCCCCTGCACGGCAACGACGATGACGACGTCGATGGGCCGCCTCTAGGCTGCAGGAGCACCTCCGAGGCGGCGGCCGTCGAGGTGGCGGCCGTCGAGGTGGCGGCGCTCATCGTCGCCTAGGAGGAGCCGGCGACCAAAAACCCTCCGTCGATGACATTAAGCGCCCCTGTGACAGTATAGTCACTCCGGGGACTAAATCTAGTATAAACTAGTTGATTCTCCGCGCGTTGCTGCGGACATTTGAGATGATTTTCATAAACGCCAAAGCATGAGTAACATACGAATACAATGCTCATTTCTATCACATTGCTGGAGGACATTAGTGCAACACATAAAGATATGTAAAAGGTGTGCTCAAGTTAATCGTTTAATCAAAAAATATTTAGAATAAGGCCCAATTTAATCAGGTAATATGGATGAAAACAACCTTGAGTAAGCTCCAGTAGTTGCATCGCGAGATCAAAAAATGTAAACACAACTTTGTTCATACACTCCCTCAAAGGCAAATTGCGTGCATAATTCTGTAGCATAAGGAAACTCTTGATTCAGTGAACCCATAATCTTATTTCCTGATTTCAAACAGCAACAATAATACTATTAGTAGAATTTAATCAGGTAATATGAATGAAAACAACCTTGAGTAAGCTCCAGTAGTTGCATCGCGAGATCAAAAAATGTAAACACAACTTTGTTCATACACTCCCTCAAAGGCAAATTGCGTGCATAATTCTGTAGCATAAGGAAACTCTTGATTCAGTGAACCCATAATCTTATTTCCTGATTTCAGACAGCAACAATAATACTATTAGTAGAACTGCAACATGATGGGCAAGATAATAACCATTGATTTAACTTGTCGCCATTTGCAGCGATGACTGTTCAGAAGACATATTCAGCAAGGATACATGTGTACAGTGTACTTGCGGATTGGCTTCGATGTGGTGATTGACGAATGGAAGCCAATCAAGTCTACCAGCTTCGCAGGTGTCCGATGGTCCGCCGTGTCGTCCGCCAGGGGACGTCCCCATGCTGCCTTGCATTCTGAAACGACCCGATGCCAGTTACTACTTAATCTGAATCAGGGAAGTTCAGAAGAATAAAAACGAAGCCGGACTGCAGCCTGACCAGCGCCTCACCTTGTTTCTAGACCATACCTTCTCACGCGCTGTTGACAATCCTTCAGTCCTTTCGTTTGCGCGCCATGTGTCACGCGCACATCTCGTGAAGAGCCGCCGGCGATGAGTAGGAGTCTGGCACTCCGGCAGGTGGACAAAGCGCTGGGTGGCGGCGGTCGGTAGTGTTATGACTTGTAGAACTGTTTCTACTTGCGGCAACGATCTGTAGTATTACCTGCAGGTGTTAGACTGTGCACACTCCAATGGCATCGTTGCTGACAGCAATCCGCCGTGCAAAGGTGCTAGAGTAGTTGTACTGCTGTAGTGGAGATGGAAAGTTTGCATCGAGGGAAGATTATGTAATGCCTCGGCAGCCGTACAGCTTCCAATCAATTAAAACTGGAAGGCAATACGTTTCTCGAAAAATAAAAATAAGTGGGTTCTAAATGCGGTGGTAGTGGGGACAGAAAGAGGGTCTCTCGTCGTTTGGTTTCTCTGAAGGATGACTACTGCGCACTTCATCATGAGGGTTGGATAGTTAAACGCGATCATGTACAAAAATCCAGTGCATCTATATTTGATCAACTGGCTATGGTTATTTGAGGTGATGTGGCTTATTGTAGAAGCAGCTTGCAAACATTAAATACACATAGTGGGGATCAACTTTATAGATATTATAGATTAGGCCCCTAGTATACAATGTAGGTCCAAGATGCATGTATTTTTGCCCCTAGTATTGTAAATTATGAACGAATTCAGCTTGATCGGATGAAATCGAGTGCAATCGCGAGTTTCAATTTCCCGCGACGTTTGATTTCCGCGTTTCGGTTCACGTTTTCGGTTTCTATTCTGCGCCGTGACTAAATCCGCTCGCAATTTATTTTTCGGAAGATTAAACTCACTTTTTTCGGTTCGGAACATAAGGCTCCGCTAGAGATGCTCTAAGCAAATCAAGTGCTCGGCCCAAGTGCGGAGGTTTTTTCTTCTCCCTTTCATGTTTGGGGATTCTGCTAAAAAATTAACTGCACTATTTGATGATGCTAATAGAGTTCAAATTTTAATGATCTGCCATTTCGAAGTTGAAATTTTCCCAACCTTCTACCTAATAAAAGAGTCACGGCACCCCTACTGGGATAGCTTATAGGCGTGCGGTGTAGCACAAAAAAACATTACATGAAAGAAAGCCTTTTCTTCTACTCACTTCAACCCAAAATTATTGTTATGATTTTAGTTCAAATTTAAACTTAAAGACGATATGTATTTTATATTGGCGGGGAGTAATATAAAATCAATAATACTCAGACTTTCTAACTTATGAACTATACCTTACACCTGTTGGATCTCGTCGTAATGATCTTTCTGTCGGTTGATCAAATATCGTTTGCCTTAGCCACTTCTTTCGCCCGTCTCCCTTTTCTCATGCCTCGAATCTTTGGATTTTTCTCCTCATCCCCCACTCACATCCACATCCACGAGTCATAGCCATCGCCCCTCCAAGGTGATATTAATTCATTTTGTTCCTGCACTATTTGATGATGCTAATAGAGGTTAATTTTTAATGATCTTCCATTTAGAAGTTGAATTTTTGCGATTTTAATTCAAATATAAACTTAAACATGATAGGTATTTTATATTGGTGGGAGCAATGTAAAATCAATAAATACCTAGAGTTTCTAATTTATGAACTCGTTCGGTAAAATACCTTACATGTGTCAGATCTCGTCGTAATAATGTTTGTGTCGGCTGATCAAATATCGTTTGCGTCAACCATGTCTTCCGCCCCTCTCTTTTTTCTCCTTCTGCGAAACTTTGGATCTCTCTTCCCATGACACACGCACGCGCGCGCACGCACACACACATCCGTGTCATCGACATATCCCCCTCCATGACACTCCACTATTGTCCCATCGGTGGTGTGTCACCACCATCCCCACCCCACCCAAGTTGTGTTATCGTTGTATCAATCCTCGATGCACCGTTGTTGCATTGGATACTTAAATTATTGTTGAAGTTCATTTTTCTAAGCTCATACTTGAATTATTAGGGACAATAAAACTGGGACAAGAGAAAGCACTCTCACGACCTCTATGATTTTAGCCCGTCCGATGGCCCTCACTGATAATAATTTCTGAACGTTATTTGCTGTTAAGACCGCAGTGGGCCGCATGTCCCTAAGGAAAATCAGCCTTGTCTTGTTAACTGGGCCTTAAACGCCCCACTAAGGCCCATCTGGGTGTGAACATCGAGCATCGCCTCCTCCCTCCCCGATGTTTAGCGACCTGAGCGAACACCAGTGCACCGCCGCCCTCTCCCACCACCGCCACCGCGGACCAGGACCTCGAGCGGATGATCTTGAACCAGATCGCCACCACCAGCGGCTTCCAATTGGGGATCCAGAAGCAGCAGCTCCCTGCAGACGCGAAGCTCGGCGCCCTGATGAAGGAAGATCATGCCAGCACGGCGACGGCTAGGCGGATCCTAGGGATGGACGGGCCGGGCGAGGTGCCGGCAGTTATGAAGGATCCGGGCCGAGGGGCCTGGCAGTAGGAAGAAGGAGAAGGACACGACGCTATATCCTTTCTCTTAAGAAAACATCATTTGATTGTCCATCTGATAGTTGTACACAAGTTGCAGTTGTTAAGATCTGATGAAAATCGATATGCGCTTCAACCCCATTTCCTATTTAATGCCTACACTTCTCTTTACAAAATCTGGGTGCAATATGAATTACTAGTTTTTCTTCCTGGGAGTCCTTCTAGCTCCATGCTTTATCTATTTATGCAGAACAAATGTTGTTGAATTGCAGCTTGAAGTGAAGCGGGCAGTATGTTTCCTACCGACTATACAAACTTTCATGCTTAGGACATCTAGATAAGAGCTTTGTCTGGTTGTGCAAGGTGATGGTTTCATTAAGTGGTCATCATTTTTTATTGCAGTGCAGGGCGTTTTTCGTTTTTCTAACATCATTTTTTTCATGCAGGGAGAAGAACACCAATGACAATATTATCCAGTTTGTTTTCATCAAGTACCGATGCAAGGTTTCATACCATTACATGACATGTGAGTATGTGACACATTGACTGCTTCAGAGGGATTGTAATATATATGTTTATCTCCAAAAATGGTATTTGGTTACATCGGCATTCCAGATTCTTATTTACTAGGTCATGAAATTAGAAAAGGAGAGTCTTAACTTTATCCTTTCAGGAATCAGTTGGAAATGGTGAAGAACACACTCAAGGCACAAATTCAATATGAATCATGACAACAATTACATGGTAAGCCATGTATGTATTTATTTTCTCCCTGCATTTAAATGAGGGTTGGAAAAAAAGTTGTCAAAAGCACTAAAACTAAATGACTTTTTTATATCTTTAAATACCACAGAATAGTTATTATTGGTCAAGTTTAGCTAAACAAATCAACTTAGTTGAGTTGAAAAAGTTTTAAACTACTATCCCCGTCGCAACTCACAAGTCAGAACTGAACCATATCAACCTTATATACCTTTTGAGAGTTAAAAAAAACTAGCATACCTTTTGGACATGCTTAATAGTTCAGTGAAATTTGAGGACTACTTATTTTTTGGAGACTAATGCAATCTTATCAGCATTCATATATCTATCATTCTAATACCCGGTGAGTTGTTCACTAACATTACACTAATGAATAACTACACAAGTATACAAACAAAAAAATCTAAGATTTTTATGAACTTAATTTTCTGCAACCCCCTTGAACTTATAAGAATTTCCATCATTCTATCGCAAAAATAGAAGAGCGCAGGAACACGCGTCATCATGGTTTAGTATATTAATAAAGAGCGGCTTGATGGGATTCTACCAGACAATGACGCTGTACAAAACATGTCGCATATCTTAAAACAGCAAAGTGCCATTGTATGCAAATAGAAAGACTAACACTACATCAACTTAGTTAAACAATTCCCATTCTTGCCGACAGAGCTAGCATGAGAGATTGCTGGATGGCAGTAGAATAGTACCCATGGTATTAACCTTGGCTTTGTACTCGTGGTACCTAGACTCCGAAGCAGAGGCTCTTTTTCCCACACTCTTGCAGTCTAGCAAGTCTACCACAGAGCACTCTTCTTCACTCTTCGGGATCAACTACTGAGTGTTGTTTCATTAGCCTTCTCAGTGCTTCAAGTTCGTCAGCAACCTCTATCATCCTTGGCCTCTCTTCGCCTTTCAGCCTTAAGCATCGAAAAGCCAACTGGGCAACAGTTTTAACATGACTAGCTCCAGCTTCTTCGGCTACTTGATGATCCACAATTTCCATCAACCGATTCTCGTGGAATAATGTACTGAAATGCAACGCTAGGCTTCTCACCTCGTCCAACTTGCCACAAAATATTGGTTTCTCCCTTGTCAATAGCTCGATAAGTACTACGCCGAAGCTGTAAACATCGCTTCACTCGGTGAGTTGGCTTGTCTGGAAGTACTCAGGGTCCATGTACCCCATTGTCCCGTGCACTAAGGTGGTCACATGGGTCTGGTTATGCAGCATTGGCCTCGAAGACCCAATATCCGATACCTTTGCAGTGAAGCTCTCGTCAAGGAGTATATTGGATGACTTGACATCTCTGTGAATGATTGGCGGCTTCGTAGCCATGTGCAAGTATGCAAGTGCTGTGGCAGTTTCAAATGCAATCCTCAGGCGGTCCTCCCATGGCATCCGGACTGAAGTATTGTGAAGATGGTGGAAAAGGGCCCCATTGGTGATGAACTCATACACCAACAGGGGAACTTCTGACTCGAGACAAACACCTATTAGCTGGACCACATTCTTGTGGTTCACTTGCGAGAGAATGAGCATCTCGTTGACGAATTGCTCCACCTGGCTCTCATCAACCCGCTGCGCCTACTTGATCGCCACGACCATTTGATCGCATAGTACGCCTTTGTAGACCGTCCCAGATCCACCTCTACCAGCTATGTTGTCATCACTGAATCTGTCGGTTGTCTTTTCAAGCTCACCAGATGTGAATCCGAGCATGAGGAGAACAAGCAGCAAAGGTAGGCTTCCACCTGAAAAAAGGCAGTATAAACTTGGACAAATAAGTGCTTTGTTCATGCAGATTGAGCAGATGTAGATATCTCAAAATTTAAGATAATTAAATACTAACCTGCTGTAATCAGTAGTTTTTTATCTCTCCTGCACCCATTGCCATGCTTCTTGCCATCCCCCGTCGTGCCCATCGAGCATACACAGTTAAAACCACCAACTGTGTTGATGCACTTGTGCGTGCAGGGGTACTCCATCTCATCTTTGCATTCGTCAATATCTTGTACACAAAATTGCAAAACAAGATCACAAAGGGAAACCAGAATAAGGCATATATATAGAGAGAGTTGGTGGCAACCAATGCTTAAGCATGAATCGTAAGCAAACATGAATCTCTCACCTTGGCATCCATCAGGCCCCTGCAAATAAGGGTTCCCACGGAAACCTTCCGAACAATTGCAGCGGTACCCGGTGTTATTCGCCACCGTGTAACACTCTGTGTTCTCCTTGCACATGTAGGTCTGCGGGGCGCGGCGCGCGTCGGAGCATCTGCCACCGTATATGCACCAGTCGAGCACCATGGGCAGGTTCGTCAGGTTTCGGTCCAAGTCACCTCTGGAGAAGACGTACGAACCTTGGTCCGCAATGAACGCCTTGGTGCACCAAGCGCTGGTATTGTTTCTACTAATGTTGCTCCAAGATCCGGAGGGGGACTGCTGGAGCTGGCTCCGTATGCTGGTGACCTCCAAGTCCAGCGCCTTGAGCTCCTCCGGCACGGAAGCTTGGCAGCAGCCCACACCGGAGCACGCACCAGTTGTGATGCTCCCCTCGGAGGCGCAGAATGACACGCACCCTCCGCGGTAACTGTACCCGCTTCGGATCATCGCCATGGCATCACAGCCAACGACGGTGAACTTGTTGAGTGTGTGGGAGAAGGTGAAAGGGGTGCCCACAAGGTTGAGGAAGTTTGTGGTCACCAGGCCGTTGTTCTGCTGGCACTGGGAGTACACGGTGTCGCCGGTCACACGTAAGTAGCCCTGGTCCAGTGAGATGTTCAGGACTGTGTACAGCTTACTTCCGAGCCACAGCATCGGCCCTGCTGGTTCGCACAATATGGCGAAGCCTAGAGTTCTCACTATGCTCGAGTTGTCGGAGATGGTGAAAGGGTATGGGATGGCAACTGAGCTACCGGGGCATTTGGCAGGATCGGATTGGGGAGAACCCATGAAGAATAGTGAAAGCAAGTAGAGAAGAAGCAGCTGCACTAGATATACTCTGGAGGGTGCTGCTGCACAAGGATTACCTTGTGCGCCGAGCATGTTCATGCCCTTTTGATCAAATAACTGATGCAGCTTCGGGGACGGCTTCAGGGTTGCAGCAAGTAGTTCTCTGAGTATCTCAGAGCAATACTCCAGTGAGGCAATGAAGAGAAAGACGACCGACTGATGTGCAGTCGTTGCAGAGTTATATGGTTTTTCTCTCGTTGGTCGCCATAGGAAAATTGCCTTTCTGGTGCGGAGTTTGCTTGCTTGCTTCGGTCAAATAGTTTGGCCTACCATGGAAATAAATGATTCCCCAATTGAACCACGATGCAGTTTTTTCACAAGCATTTGGACCGTTGGATGTCCCAAAAAAAGAACTCTATGGAACCACAGATTCACCAGTATCGACCAACTCCAACAAATAATACATGTTGGAGAGTAAAAACGTACAGGCTGCTTTTAGATCTAAACTAGCTAGGTGGCACTCGCAAATGCGAGGGCATCATTTCCATTTTCTTAGAAAAATGAGCATTTTGTTGTGTCGTAGGAAATAAATTAATTTATTCCAGGCACATAACCCAAGATTTTTCGAAACAGGTTATATTTTAGTGTTGTGGTCTTCCTGATTTAACAAGCCGTCACTGCCATCTCGACTTAACAACATAATTCTCTAGAGCATAGATTTCAAATACCCAGGTCTGGTACTACCTTGAGTCCATAATTCATGTCAGCTTTTAGAATTAATTCAGATGCACACGGTTGATTATGGCAAAAAGTAGTTTATGCATATGTGATGTATTCTTGCTAGGGAAGCTTATGTTTTTTCATTTTTTACCTTCTAATGTATAATCATGTGGTTTTCGTTTTCTTTTTGAGGATGGGAGTAGGGTTTTTTTTTGCCTACCGATTTATCTTCACTCAAATCTATTGGAAATAATCTTTGGTTGGCAAGTTTGTGATTTTTAAAATTTTATCTGCTAATGTATAATAATTATGTGGTTTGCTCTTGTTTTTGGCACACGGGATGTATGCCTGTTTTCCCTAGGGACTATTTCTTTCGTAGTGTTTTTTTAGGATTGGAGTAGGTTTTTGCAATTAAGTTTCTATCACACTCAGATCTATAGAAATAATTTGCTGGTACAAATTAAGCTTTAGAGAATTCGAGTCTGCATTAAAGTAAAAATTGATATACTTTTTAATATCGAGAATAAAAAATCTCCTAACTACAATACCAGTACGTGTGTGTTAGACAGAAATAAATTCTGTAAAGATTGAACTCATCCCAGCTCATGTGCCATTAGAATATTGTTCATGCAGTTTTTCCCATGAGCTGGGATGGACCAGGTTCCATAGAATTTTCCCATATCCGGACTGTGGGAAAAGTTGATATTCGTGCTGACTCTTCTTCTCCACATACTAGGACTGTGCATGTGCATCTTTTTTTCATCTTTTTTTCTGAAATTTAGCTTTTTTAATAAGTCAAAAGATTTTCAATTTTTATTGATAGGAAAGAAGTTTTTACCATAAGTTTAGCCTGGATTACATTACTCAAAATCTTAGCCTAGGCCAAGCACACGCTTTGGCCTCATCTTTTATCCTATTGATTACAACGTTTACAAAGAAGCATGTCTAAAGACCATCGCATTGCGCTCTTTCAAATTTTCCAAGGAACAAGCATTGTGGGAGAAGCTAAAGCTTTATTGGCGTGCAATTGTCAAGCACAAGGTTTGTCCACTACTCGACACCAGCTTCATTTGCCCATAGAGCCGGTAATGTGTCATGGCAACCACACCAAGCTAGGATCTCCTTCAACACTTGTAAAGGAGGCGAGCCACCGATTCTTACACTTAATTACAAATAATATAATTTTCACAATTTTTCCACTCTATTTTGTAGGTGATCAGTTGTCCGTGCAAAGTTCGCAATATGCGATTTGTAGGAGATGGTTTCTGGTGCAGAGTTTTCTTGCTTTCCTTGGGTCCAATCGTTTGGCCTACCATGTAAGGAAAATTGCGTTTCGGGTGGAGAGTTCTGTTGCTTCCCTCAATCAAATCGTTTGGCCTACTATGGAAGGAAATGATTCCCCAACAGGAAAGGGCAGTAAGGGCATCTCCAACCGGGCGACCCATCCCGCGCCCGCGCGTTCGGATGGGTCGAAACGGACAAAACCGCGGCCCAGCGCGCGGACCCATCCCTAAAACGGATGGCCGCGGCGTCCGGGACGACCCAAACCCGGCCCAAATCTTGGACGAGTTTGCGTGGCCGCGGACGCGAAAGGCTGGTCGCTCGCGTCCTCCCCTTGTCCGCCTGGCTGCCTTCGAAAACAGAAACACTCCACTGTACTCCCAAAATCTAGAGATGGCCGACGAAGCGACTGCCGCCGCCACCGCCACCACCGCCACCATCGGAGAGGAGGCACCCGCGGCCGTTGCCGCTCCTGCCGTGGAGGCCGAGCTCCCCCCCGGGCCGCCGACGAAGAAGGCGAAGGCCGACCTCACCCCGGAGCAGAGGAAGCTCGAGAGCAAGAAGAGGGCCGACCGCCGCAGGGCGCTCGACCAACGGAAGAGGGAAACCGCTGCCGCGGAGGAGCGGCGGCGGGCGGCGGAGCGGCTTCTCCAACTCAAGACGGAGGCGAAGAGCACCGTCCTTCAAGAGCGGCAGGCGCGAGGCCATGCTCTTTTACGGCCACGCAGCGCTCGGCCGGCACATGAGCATCCCCGGCACCGGCGCGGCCTGCGGGGGAGCTCGGCCTCCTCCGTGACCCGGCCCCTTCTTCCAAGGTCAAGCTGCCCCACCGACTGCCCCGTTTGGGCACGAAATGGGGGCGCATGGGCGGCACGCGTACCGGTCACGGGATGGGTCACCGGAGGTGGCGAGTCCATGACGGGGCCGTCACCTTCGTCCATTGACCTGAACCGTGCGCCGGCGAACTCCAAAGGCCCCAAGAACCTGGGAGCAGCTGCGATGTCCGGTGCACGCAACCTGTTCGACGATTTGTCGGCCGCGCGCACGCAGTCACCGTCCACCGTGCAGGCCCCTCCGTCTTTCGCGCAGACAATGCCGACGACCCTGCCATATCCTTCGACACAGCAGGCTCCCCAGCCACCTCCCATTGACACACGGGAGGGCACACCGCTCGTCCCGGCAGCATAAACATCGAGGAGGAGCCGTTGTTCGGTGAGGGCCTCACACAAGCCGCAGCTGCACAAGCTCGAGGTCGCCGGGTAAGCAAACGAACCGCCAACTACACGGAGAAGGAGGACAAGGTGCTCGTCGATGGATGGTTGACCATCGGGCAAGATGCGTTGACGGGTGCCGAGCGGAAGACCGCATTCGGCGCCGGATCTATGAATACTTCCATGAACATCGCAAATATGGACAGGAGCCATTTGAGAGCGACCGCAGCGAAATATCGCTCCAAAAGAGGTGGGGAGCAATTCAAACGGAATGCAACAAGTTCCAGGCGGCGTATGATCACGCGAGGCGGATCCCCGTTAGTGGCATGGGTGTGAAGGACTTGGTATGATTCTTAACCTCAACTTATTCATCCGATGTTTGCACATCTGTTTATCGTTGTTGTCTCGCTTTGCTCTAGGTGTGGCGAGCTTTGGAATTCTACAAAGTCAACAATGGAGAGAAGACCTTTGCCTTCTCTCATTGTTGGAAGGAACTCCAAGGCACCCCCAAGTTCCAGGAGGGGTACGAGGGGTACATGGCGACCTTGACTGGCAACAATCCTGCCAAAGATGCCACGGTCATTGACCTTGATGGTGGGCAGCCTTGCGGTAGCTCCGCTTCTCGTGCAAGTCGTCCACGCGGCCACAAATCAACCAAAGCCGACACGAAGTGTGATGCTTCGTCCATGCTATTGTATGGCACTTTGAAGGAGATGCATGCAGACAGAGAGGTGTCCACGGACAAGAGGGATGAGAGGAGGCGTCGGGAGAAAGAAGAGGACAGGAAGACATTTTTTGATGTCCAGCAGAAGAAACTTGAGATTGAAGAGGTCAAGGCCAAGACCAAAGCTAAAGAACTTGAGCTCAAAGAAAGAGAACTTGAGCTCATAGCAATGGCAAGGGCCAAAGAGGTGGAGCTGAAGGCGAAGAAAGTTGAGCTCAAACGCCAAGCCGAGGACAACCTCATCATGAACGCCGACTTGACCAACATGAGCGAGGCAAAGAGAGCTTGGTTCGAGAAGAGACAGAAGGAGATCCTCGAGCGCCCGGTACATTTGATAATATTTTATGGTATTTGATAATATTTTATGTTTATTACATATTATTCTATGTTTACGAGATATTATTCTATATTTGTTAGACATTGTTTAAGGATCTGTGGCCAGAGGACCTATTTTCCAAAGAAATAGGCCAAATGGCCAAATGACCAAATGGGTGGGGCGTTGGGCGCAGCGTGCGACCCAAACGGACGCGCGGACGCGGGGCTCCGTCCGCGCGTCCGCTCGGGCACGCAAACAGCCCAAAATGGACGACCCAGCGCGTCCGTTTGGGTCGCCCGGTTGGAGATGCTCTAATACACCCCAAGAGCTTGGACCGTTGGACTTGGACGTTCTGACCTTGTCCGGAGTGCAATAAGTTTCGTGCTGACTCTTCTTTTCCACATACTAGCATAGTGCACGGACATCTTTTTGTTGCATCTTTACATTTTTTTTCTGAAATTTGGATTTGATTTCGTATAATGCTGTCTAAAACAATACAGTGCATTTTTTTAACAAAATGAAAATAATGGTGAGCTGCGTCGCACCGTCCTAGTGTCTGGCCGTTGGATGGCCTCCATCACACGCGCAAACATCGCTACCTACCTAGGTAAAAAAAAGTGACGGCCTTATCATCCCATTCGCCTTCTCTTCCTCTTATCAGAGGACACGCGCAACCGTGAACTCCGGGCAAACCGCCCACCACCGTGGGTGCCCTCCCCCACGCTCCTGAGCGCAGCTGGCGGGTAACCGCGCTGCCCTCTCCCACCTCCCTCTTGGTAGCCTTCGTTCATGGTCCAATTTCCCACTAGACGCCGACGGTCCAAGACATCTAGATCTCCGATGGCGAGCCACCGCGCTCCTTCCCAACCTCCTCAGCATCGGCCACCCTCCGAACCTACCCTCCCCCCCCCCCCGCGAGGAGCTTCGCTTCCTACCCCACGATGTTGCCCGGTTTGCGAGTCACCTAGAATTTTGGTGGCCGCCCCCGGTGAACGTCATCGCGGTGCCGCCCTCTGCCCTGCTCCCCATCGACGAACTTCTCCCGCAAGCCTCCTAGTGTGCCGTTTTGTCCCCAACCAAAGCCGCCCGTCAAGCCCCGCATCCCACCTACATCCATGGCTACACGGTAGGCATGTAGGGTGGCGGCGAGCCATGTGCGTCGCACGATGAGGTCTAGGGGTGGGCGGCGGCAAGTCTAGGTTGGGGGCAACGGCAGTTCCGGCCAATGCTGCAAGGCTTGAATGTCCCGGTGTAAGAAAAAAGGTGACGCTACAATATAGTATTTTGTTTTTCCGGTTTGGTGGCACTGGGAGTACACGGTGTCGCCAGTGACTCGTAAGTAGCCCTGGTCCAGTGAGATGAACATGACTGTGTACATCTTACCTCCGAGCGACAGCATCGGCCCTGCTCGTTCACATAATATGTCGAAGCCTGGAGTTCTCACTACGCTCGAGTTGTGGGAGATGGTGAAATGGCATGGAATGGCAACTGAGCTACCGGGGCATTTCATGGGATCGGATTGGGGAGAACCCGTGAAGAATAGTGAAATCAAGCAGAGAAGAAGCAGCTGCACGAGAAATACTATGGAGGGTGCTGCTGCACAAGGATTACCTTGCGCACCGAGCATGTTCATGCTCTTTTGATCAATTAACTGATGCAGCTCGGAGGACGGCTTCAGGGTGTTACGCATGTATGAACCTTTGGGTTGCCAGCAAGTAGTTCTCTGAGTATTTCAGAGCAACTCCAGTGAGGCAATGAAGAGACAGACGACCGACTGATGTGCAGTCGTTGCAGAGTTATAGGACTTTTCTCTCGAGGGTCGCCATTGGAAAATTGCGTTTCTGGTGCAGAATTTTCTTTCTTGCCTCGGTCAAATCGTTTGGCCGACCATGGAAAGAAATGATTCCCCAGTTGAACCACGATGCAGTTTTTTCCACAAGCATTTGGACCGTTGGACGTCCCAAAGAAAGAAAAAAAACTCTATGGGACCACAGATTCACCGGTATCGACCAACTCCAACAAATAAGGCTTTTGCTTTAGTGTCCCCCTTTGCAAACTTCAGTTCTATGTGGATCGCCAGGATCTCCCGATACCCCTTCGTGAGCTAACTTATCCCCTCAATTTTAGTTGTAGTGGGAGGAAAGGGGACACCGAAGCACACCTCAACAAATAACACATGTTGGAGAGTAAAAACGCACGGGTTAGGCCATCTGCTTTTAGATCTAAACTAGCAAGGTGACCCTTGCAAATACGAAGGCATCATTTATATTTTCTTAGAAAAATGGGCATTGTATTTGCTGTGTCGTAGGAAATTAATTCATTTATTCCGGACACATAACCTCAGATTTTTCCGAAACAGGTTATATTTTAGTGTTGCAATCGTCTAGATTTAACACGTTGACACCGATCTCGACTTAACAACATAATCGTCTAGAACATAGATTTCAAATACCCACGTGCGGTGTTTCCTTGAGTCCATAATTCATCTCAGCTTTTAGAAGTAACTCAGATGCACACGATTGATTATGGAAAAAAAAAAGTAGTTTATGCATATGTGATGTATTCTTGCTAGGGAAGCTTGTGTTTTTTCAAGTTTTACCTTCTAATGTATAATCATGTGGTTTGCTCTTATTTTGTGGCATAGGTAGTATGCTTACTTTCCCGATGGACTATTTGATTCATAGGTTTTTCGTTCTTTTTGAGGATTGGAGTAGGTTTTTGTTTACCGATTTATCTTCACTACAGTTAAAAAAATTAAGTTTACATCACACTCAAACCTATCAGAATAATCTTTTGTTGGCAAGTTTGTGTTTTTAAAATTTTTCCTTATGTATAATAATCATGTGGTTTTCTCTTATTTTTGGCATGGGCAGTATGCTTGTTTTCCCTAGGGACTATTTCTTTCGTAGTGTTTTTGTTATACATTTTTTGGAGGATTGGAGTAGGTTTTTGCAATTAAGTTTATATAACACTCAATTCTATGGAAATAATGTGTTGGTACAAATTAAGCTTTAGAGAACTCTAGTCTGAATGACTACAATTTCATGTACTTTTTAATCTTGAGAATCAAAAATCTCCTAATTAACTGGCAATACGTACATATGTGTTAGAAAAAAATAAATTTTGTAAAGATTGAACTCGTCCTGGCTCATGTGCCATTAGAATATTCTTCATGCAGTTCTCTGAATGAACGTGCTCCTCATGTTGTGGGCCCAGCCTGACACGGTGAGGACTGAGAGGAAACTGTTTTTTTATGGCAAGGGAAAATGTTTTTTAGAAGAAGAACTGGCCTAAGTCCATGTAACATCATTTTGTTAGACGCTCACAAATACGCATGTATACTCACCCTATGAATATCTGCACGCACACTCTATCCCTATGAGCACCTTCGAAAAACTGAGTCCAAAAAATTTAATTTCGCGGGTCTTGAGATTGACGAAGTCACCACGTACGACTCGCTCTAACAGAACGTCATCTCTCACTGAAAAATGTTTCGGCTTTATGAAACCACCAAAGTATCAAACGTGCTCTTCATGGAAAGAAGGAAGAGCGGCTGGGATTCCGGCGCGTCACTTAATTACCGTACCTGAAAATATTTCATTCGCACCACCCATTTTTACTTACGTAACATTTTTGATTTAAAATCTTAAATTTTTTAGTATATGCGGATTAATGTTGTGCCTCGAAAAACTTCCTTACATATATTCTTGTGGTGAAACGATACTTGTAAAGGAGGTGAGCCATCTATTCTTGGACTTAATTACAGAGAGGACAATTTTGCTACCTCTATTTTGTAGGTGATCCGCCGTCCATGCGAAGTTCGCAATATGCTCTACCGGGACATTTGGCAGGATCGGACTAGGACAACCGGTGCAGAATAGTGAAAACAAGCAAAGAAGAAGCAACTGCACTAGAAACGCTATGGATGGTGCTGTTGCACAAGGAGTACCTTGCGCGCTGAGCATGTCCATGCCGTTTTGATTGATCGATTACTTAATGCAGCTACGAGGATTGCTTCAGAGTGTTACGCATGTACAAACCTTTGGGTTGCTAGCAAGTAGTTCTCCAGTATTGGAGAGAAATGCTCGTTGAGGTTATGGAGAGAAAGACGACCGACTGATGTGCATTCGTTGCAGAATTTTCTTGCCTTCTTCAGTCAAATGGTTTCTGGTGCAGAGTTTTCCTGCTTCCTTCGGTCAAATCGTTTGGCCTGCCATGGAAGGAAAATTGCGTTTCGGGTGCATAGAAGAATGCGCCGGTACATGTTTTGTTGCTTCCCCAACAGGAAGCGGCTCTAAGGTACACTGGCCACAATGCTGTGTTTCCACAAAGACTTGGACGTACACTCGTCACAATGCAGTTTTTCCACAAAGACTTCGTCTTCCCGACACCCAAACTTATCCGGACCGTACAACAAGTTGATATTCGTGCTGACTCTTCTTTTCCACATACTGAGCATTTCTTTTTGCATCTTTACATTTTTCTGAAAATTAGTTTTGATTTCAAATAATGTCGTCTAAACAAATACATTTTTTAAACGAAAACCACCTTAAAGTTCTCAGATTAAACTATACATAATTAGTCCATACCATCTTTGTAGAAAAAAAATGCATGCAAAGCACGACAATAACACCATATGCATTTTGAAACACGGAACCATCATGTACAACGTGACGCGTCACCGGATGGTTCATCTTGTTATCCTTTTGCTTTCTGTAATGGGCGATTTTGTTTAACTTAAATACTTCGCTTAACAGCGTTATAAATATTAGAAGTTTACACCCCATCTTTAAATAGCTAAGATGTACACATCCACAAAATAAGAAACAAAAAAAAAACTGTGTGTGTCATTCATGTAACGTCTAAGGTGTTGGAGAGCCGACGGTGGTACACTATGATGACATTCATAGTCTCCCGGCTTCTTCCTCGTGATGTCGTCGCCGTCGGCTCCTACGGCGGCAGCAAGCGTGTGGAGGAGGGTGGCGATGGATCTGGAAGACCAGATTCTCGGTGTCCTTTTGATGGAGTCCGGGCGCCTCGTTCTGTCGAGGCGGGTCTCCAGCTGCTCCCCGTTCTGTTGGTTGTGCTGTTGCAGGCCTTGAAGCTGGCTCAGGCTGGTGTTCTTGGCCTGACTGCCGGTGTGGTTCGGGGCGCTGCCCCCGCCGATGTGCTTTTGGCATTCGCTAGATCCCGGCGTCCGCGTCGGGTGGAAGTTGCGGCAACTTCAACGAGGAGTTTTCCTCTAAAGTTCCTCTCCGGCGACATAGCTGTGGCTTGCGGGGGCTTCTTCTCTCCTTCCGGCGAGGACGAGGCTCCGGTGCGTGCGGCAGCGGATCGGGTTCTGCGCAGAAGATCCCAAGGATTTAGTTGTTATTTTTTGTTTTTCCAGGGTTCTTTCTGTGATGTGGGGACAGCTGTCCCATGTCTAGACTGTTCTTGTAATTTCCAGTTTCCTTACTTAATATAGTTCAGATATTTGGCTCAAAAAAAAAAGATGATCCCCTAGTGTGTGTACTCGTGGCAGAGTTATAGGTATTTACTCTTGAGGATATTGGTACAGTAGAAAAATTGTGTTTTTAGAGCACAAGTTTCTTGTTTCATTCAGTCAATCGTTTGCCACTATCATGGAAGTAAATGATTCCCTGATCAAAATGGACACCGGGAGGTGTACGTTCTACTCAAAACACAGTTGGCTCCAAATTGATAAAAAAATCAAGTGCTCGACCTAACTATTTGTGTTATGTTCTTTCCACCGCCGAAAAGTTGGTGTTTAATGGCCAAGTCAAGTCTCAACATTTTTTCGCTGAAGTTCAGTTGCGCACATGGAACTTAAAGTGTTCCTAGAGCATCTCCGACAGTAGCTCCAAATTAGGACTGCCAAACCACTAGTATCTCCGACAGTAGCCCCAAATTATGACGGCCCAACCACTAGTAGGGGCATCCTAGGAAATCAAAGGGGTATGCCTGGTGATCGGGAAGGCGATCGCATCGGTATTGGTGATTGTTGCAAGGACGATGGAGGTGGTCCGAGAGGCGGGACGACATGCATAGGGCAACTAGTGGCGGAGGTGCTAAACAAGTATGGAGAACGGGACGTCAGTGACAGAGCAACATGGGTCGATGTCTTCGCGACTGATGGCCAACCATGTGGTAGCAGGGAAGAATATGCGGTCGGGCGTGAGATATGAAAATTCTTCATGCCCTTGTACCTACCGAATGGGGTATGTAGGGTGGAGGGGCTTATATTGGAAGTTATGTGGGAAATTTGGGTGCCTGAGTAGGACCCTGTTGGAGATAAATTTAATTTTGGGCATAACACCTAAAAATAGGTAGGACTTGTTTAGAGGCCTTGCTAGAGATGCTCTTAGAGAGGTGCTTGTGTTGGAGATATGTCCAAGAGGCAATAATAAAGTGGTTATTATTATATATTTGTGTTTATGATAAATATGTCCATCCCATGCTATAATTGTATTAACTGGAAACATTAATACTTGTGTGTTATGTAAACATATAAGAGTCCCTAGTAAGCCTCTTGTTAAGCTAGCTTGTTGATTAATAGATGATCATGATTTCCTGATCATGAACATTGGATGTTATTACTAACAAGGTTATATCATTGGGAGAATGATATAATGGACACACACCCATAGTAAGCATAGCATAAGATCAAGTCATTAAGTTCGTCTTGCTATAAGCTTTCAATACATAGTAACATAATCCTTCGATTATGAGATTGTGTAAATCACTTACACCGGATGGATGCTTTGATTACATCAAACGTCACTTCGTAAATGGGTGGTTATAAAGATGGGATTAAGTATTCGGAAAGTTTGAGTTGAAGCGCATGGATCAAGAGTGCGATTTATCCATCCTGATGACGGATAGATATACTCTGCGCCCTCTCGGTGGAATGTCATTCAATTAGCTTCCAAGCATATGTCTAGGTCACATGGGATGACATACCACGGTACGAGTAAAGAGTACTTATCGGTAACGAGGTTAAACTAGGTATAGAGATACCGATGATCGAACCTCAGATAAGTAAAGTATCGTGCGACAAAGGGAATCGGCATCATATGTTAATGGTTCATTCGATCACGAAGTCATCGTTGAATATGTGAGAGCCATTATGGATCTCCAGGTCCTGCTATTGGTTATTGATCGGAGAGGAGTCTCTATCATGTCTGCATAGTTCGCGAACCCTAGGGTGACACGTTAAGGTTCGATGTTGTTTAGTACATATGGAATATGAGATGGAGACCGAATATTGTTCGGAGTCTCGGATGGGATCCAGGATATCACGAGGAGGTCCGGAATTGTTCTGGAAGAATTATGTTGTTTTGTATTTCATAAAAGTTGTTCTGGAAATATTCTCGGAATTGGACGAAATAAAAGCAGAAGTTCTTATTTTTCTGTCACGAAGACGGAGTCCAAAGGAGAGACGGAGAAAGGCCGCGAGGGGGCGAGACCACCCCTAGGCATGGGCCCACCCCTGGACGCGCCTAGGCATGGTCTAGGCCCTCCAGGCGCCGGCCCTAGATGGGTTTTGGGAAACCCTAGTCGTACCCACCCACTATATAAAGAGGGGTGGGGTGGCCAGCCATAGCCCCTCCGGACGCAACCGTAATTTGCTACCTCTCCTCCCTCCCAGTTTCTCCTGCTCCGGCTTAGGCGAAGCCCTGCAGGAATTCTCCTCCACCACCATCACCACGCCGTCGTGCTGCTGGGATTCCGAGGGGATCTACTCCTCCGCTGCCCGCTGGAACGGGGAGAGGAAGGACTTCATCGACACCGTACGTGTGACCGAGTACGGAAGTGCTGCCGGATTGCAGCACCGGAACGATCGTCTACATCAACCACGAGATCTGATCTCGTTAAGGCTTTGGATCTTCAAGGGTTATTCTCTCTTCTTTCTCGTAGCTCGGATCTCATTGATTAGATCTTGACTTTTTCATAGATTGGATCTTGGTTTTATTCGTTCTTGCGGTACAATTTTTTTTACATGCAACGAACCCTACAGTGATATCAGAACCATGTCTATGCATAGATATGTTGCACGAGTAGAATACAATGGTTTTGTGGGCATTGATGCTCTTGTTGTCGTTTGCTTTTTGTGTACTTTGCATCTTGTGGGATGGTGGGACGAAGCGGCTCGGGCTAACCTTACATGACCGTGTTCATGATACTTGCTCCACGCTTGACATGCAACTTGCATTGCATAAGTGGCTCAGCGGGTGTCTGACTCTCTCACCATAGTTAAGATCCAATTTACAATCTGCACTTGACAACACTTGTATCAGCGTTATGGTTCTTATTCATAGGTAGATCGGATCTTACTCGAAAGCACCAAACCACGTAAAACATGCAAACACTTTTTAGAGGCATCTAACTTGTTTTTGCAGGGGCATGTGATGTGATATGGCAATGTGATTGTGACTATATTTGATGTATGAGATGATGATTATTGTATTATGGCAACCGGCAAGAGCCTAATGGTTGTCTTTAAATTTGTTAAGACATGCGTGTCTATTCATCATGTAATAGCTTTATTTCAAGTAGTTGTCATAATTTCTATTAGTGATGGACAACCATGAAGCGGCGCCACTGACCTTGACGCCATGCTGGTGATGATGGAGATCATGTCCGTGCTTTGGAGATGGAGATCAAAAGCACAAGAAGAAATGCCATGTCATATCACATATTATGAATTGCATGTGATGTTAATCTTTTATGCATCTTATTTTGCTTAGATCGCGACGGTAGCATTATAAGATGATCCCTCTCACTAAATATCAAGATAATAAAGTGTTCATCCTTAGTATGCACTGTTGCTAAGACTCGTTGTTTCGAAGCATCACGTGATGATTGGGTGCTATAGATTCTACGTGTGCATACAACGTGTGCAAGCCAGATTTGCACATGCGAATACTAAGGTTAAACTTGACGAGCCTAGCATGTACAGACATGGTCTCGGAACAGGGGATACCGAAAGGTAGAGCATGAATCATATGAATGATATGATGAACATGTTGAATGTTCGCCTTTGAAACTACATCTTCTCTCGTGAAGATCGAACTTGGTGTAGTGGATTTGGTTCGTGTAATCACTAAGGCAACTTGAGGGATGTTGTTTTTACTGGGAGTTCACCTAGTTAATTTAAGAATTAAAATTAAACTCATTTTATCATAAACTTAGTCTAAACTCTTTGCAGATATATTGTAGATCATGGCGGGCCTCACCATCAATTTTAATCAGTTCCTAGAGAAAGAAAATCTTAAGAGCAATGGAAGAAACTTTGCGGACGGGATACGTAATGTGAGGATTGTCCTCACTGCTGGACAACTGCTCTATGTGCTCGATGCACCGCTAGGTGCCCCACCTGCAGAAATTGCTCCCGATGATGTAAAAAATGTTTACCTCACTCGGAAGACTCATTACTCCACAGTTCAGTGTGCCCTTATGTACGGCCTAGAATCAGAGCTTCAGAAGCGCTTTGAACACCACGACCCTTGTGAGATTGTTCGTGAGCTCAAAATGATATTTGAAACTCATGCGGCCGTGGAAAGCTATGAAACCTCTGAGCAGTTCTTTGGCTGTAAGATGGAAGAGGGTAGCTCCGTTAGCGATCACGTGCTCCAGATGTCTGGGCACGCGAAGAAACTCAATGACTTTGCAATAGTGATTCCTAACTAGTTGGGTATTCATCGTGTCCTCCAATCACTGCCACCTAGTTATAAGAACTTCGTGATGAACTACAATATGCAGTGCATGAACAAGGAGTTTCCTGAACTCTTCTCCATGCTGAAAACTGTTGAAGTGGAGATAAAGAAAGAGCACCAAGTGTTGATGGTCAACAAGACCACCAGTTTCAAGAAGCAGGGCAAGCCTAAGGAGAAGGGAAATTTCAAGAAAAGCGGGGCAAGCCTAAGCAAAAGGGCAACTTCAAGAAGGGTGGCAAGAAAGTTGTTGCGCCTCCTAAGAAGCCCAAGGCTGACCCTAAGCCTGATATTGTGTGCTATTACTGCAAGGGTGATGGGCACTGGAAGCGCAATTGCCCCAAGTACCTGGCTGATCTGAAGAGCGGTCAAGTCAAGAAGAAAGGTATATTTGATATACATGTTATTGATGTCTAGCTCACTAGTAATCGTAGTAGTGCCTGGGTATTTGATACTGGTTCGGTTGCTCACATTTGTAACTCGAAATAGGACTGCGGAATAAACAAAGACTAGCGAGGGACGAGGTGACGATGCGCGTTGGGAATGGATCCAAGGTCGATGTGATCGTCGCCGGCACGCTCCCTCTACATCTACCTTCGGGATTAGTTTTAAATCTGAATAAGTGTTATTTGGTGTCTGTGTTAAGCATGAACATTATATCTGGATCTTGTTTATTGCAAGTCGGTTATTCGTTTAAGTCAGAGAATAATGGTCGTTCTATTTATATGAATAATATCTTTTATGGTCATGCATCTGAGATGAATGGTTTATTCTTATTAAATCTCGATAGTAGTGATACACATGTTCATAACATTGATGCTAAACGAATTAAATTAAATGATAATTCTACATATATGTGGCATTGTCGTCTTGGTCACATTGGAGTGAAGTGCATGAAGAAACTCCATTCCGATGGACTTCTTGAATCACTTGATAGATGCGAAGCATATCTGATGGAAAAAATGACTAACACTTCATTCTCTGTTATAATGGAGCGAGCTACAGACTTATTGGAAATAATACTTACCGATGTGTGCGGACCAATGAGTGTAGCATCGCGCGGTGGTTATCGTTATGTTCTAACCTTGATGGATGATCTGAGTAGATATGGGTATATCTACTTTATGAAACATAAGTCCGAAACTTTCGAGAAATTTAAGGAATTCCAAAGTGAAGTAGAAAATCAGCGTAACAAGAAGATTAAGTTTTTGCGTTCTGATCGCGGAGGTGAATATCTGAGTTACGAGTTTGGCATGCATTTAAAGAAATGCGGAATACTTTCACAGTTGACACCACCGGGAACACCATAGTGCAATGGTGTGTCCGAACGTCGTAATCGAACTTTATTGGATATGGTACGATCTATAATGTCTCTTACAGATTTACCGTTATCTTTTTGGAGTTATGCGTTAGAGACAGTTGCATTCACTTTAAATAGGGCACCATCTAAATCCGATGAAACGACACCGTATGAATTGTGGTTTGGAAACAAACCTAAGTTGTTGTTCCTTAAAGTTTGGGCTGCGAAGCTTATGTAAAAAAGTTACAACCTAACAAGCTAGAACCCGAAGCGGAGAAATGCGTCTTCATAGGATACCCTAAAGAAACTATTGGGTGTACTTTCTATCACAGATCCGAAGGTAAAATCTTTGTTGCCAAGAACGGATTCTTTCTTGAAAAGGAGTTTCTCTCGAAAGAAGTGACTGGAAGAAAAGTAGAAATCGATGAGGTTACTGAACCTTCTCTTGAAAATCAGAGTAGCGCAACACCAGAAGATGTTCTTGTGCCGCCTACACCGATTAGTGAGGAAGCAAATGATAATGATCATGAAACTTCGAACGAAGTTACTACTGAACCCCGTAGGTCGACAAGGGTTCGTACCACTCCTGATTGGTCTGGCCCCGCCCTAAATGTCATGATTGTGGACAACAATGATGATGACCCTGCGACGTATGAGGAAGCAATGATGAGCCCAGATTCCAACAAATGGCAAGAGGCCATGAAATCTGAAAGGGGATCCATGTATGATAACCAAGTATGGACTTTGGTAGACTTACCTGATAGCCGCAAGGCTGTTGATATCAAATGGATGTTCAAAATAAAAACAGACGTTGATGGTAATATTACTGTTTATAAAGCTCGACTTGTCGCAAAAGGGTTCCGAAAAATTTAAGGAGTTGACTATGATGAGAGTTTCTCACCTGTAACAAAGCTGAAATCTGTGAGGATTTTGTTACCATCACTGCATTTTTCGATTATGAAATTTGGCAGATGGATGTCAAAATGGTGTTCCTTGATGGTGACATTGAGGAAGAGTTGTATATGCCACAACCCAAGGGTTTTGTCGATCCTAAAGATACAGACAAGGAATGCAAACTTCAGCGCTCCATTTATGGACTGAAGCAAGCATCCCGGAGTTGGAACCGACGTTTTTATAAGGTGATCAAAGACTTTGGATTTATACAAACTTTTGGAGAAGCTTGTGTTTACAAGAAAGTGAGTGGAACCTCTGTAGCATTCCTGGTACTATATGTGGATGACATATTATTGATTGGGAATGATATAGAACTTCTTGAAAGTGTCAAAGGCTATTTGAATAAGTGTTTTTCAATGAAGGACCTTGGCGAAGCAGTATACATTTTAGGTATCAAGATTTATAGAGATAGATCTAGACGCTTAATAGGGCTTTGATGTCTACGCACGCTTCTATTCCTGTAGACAGTGTTGGGCCTCCAAGAGCAGAGGTTTGTAGAACAGCAACAAGTTTCCCTTAAGTGAATCACCCAAGGTTTATCGAACTGAGGGAGGTAGAGGTCAGAGATATCCCTCTCAAGCAACCCTGCAATTACGATACAAGAAGTCTCTTGTGTCCCCAACACACCTAATACACTTGTCGGATGTATAGGTGCACTAGTTCGGCGAAGAGATAGTGAAATACAAGTAATATGGATGATTGTAAGTAGTAATTGCAATCTGAAATAAAGATGGCAGCAAGCAAACATGTAGCAGAACTTGTTGGAAACGGTGTTTCAATGCTTAGAAACAAGGCCTAGGGATCCTACTTTCACTAGTGGACACTCTCAACATTGCAATCATAATTGAATATAAATAAGCACTTCATCATGCTACTCTGAATTACTCTCTGGCCGGATAACGAACACTAATTCACCGTGTAGGGCTGCAAAAGCAAACCTTAAAGATGTATTCCCAAGTACTAATAAACACCCCACACCGTCACCATGAGCATTCATAGGAGGTACTAACACACCACAATTTCATAGAGACATCCAACTCAAATCATAACCCAGTGAACAAGTATTACTGTGAAATATAGCCTAAGAGACCCACACGGTGCACACACTGTCACCTTTACACACGTGGGACAAGGAGTCTCTGGAGATCACATAAGTAAAATCCACTTGAATAGCATAACGACATCTAGATTACAAAGCTCATCATATGGATCTCAATCATGTAAGGCAGCTCATGAGATCATTGTATTGAAGTACATGGGAGAGAGATTAACCACATAGCTACCGGTAAAGCCCTTAGCCTCGGGGGAGAACTACTCCCTCCTCATCATGGGAGACAGCAGCGCGGATGAAGATGGCGGTGGTGTCGATGGAGATGGCTTCGGGGGCAATTCCCCGTCCGGCGGCGTGCAGAACGGAGACTTCGTCCCCGAACTTGGCTTCGCGATGGCGGCGGCTGCGTAACTTTTCTCGTCCCGTGGCTTATCTTTTTAGGGTTTTCACATCCGGGAGACTTTATAGGCGGAAGGGCAGCCTCGGAGGGTCCCGGGGCTCCCTCACCACATGGCGGCGCGGCCGGGGTGGGACCCGTGCCCCCTATGGTGTGGGTCCCCCTTGGCCCCCCTCCGGCCCCTCTTCGGTGCTCCGGAACCTTCCGTGAAATATAAGATCGTGGGCATTAATTTCGTCCAATTCGAGAATATTTCTGTGTAAGATTTACTGAAACCAAAAACAGCGAAAACGAGAGCCGGCACTTCGGCATCTTGTTAATAGGTTAGTTCCGGAAAATGCATCAAAACGATATAAAGTATGAATAAAACATGTAGGTATTGTCATAAAGCTAGCATGGAACATAAGAAATTATAGATATGTTGGAGACGTATCAAGCATCCCCAAGCTTAGTTCCTACTCGCCCTCGATTAGGTAAACGATAACAAGGATAATTTTTGAAGTGACATGCTACCAACATGATCTTGATCAATACTATTGTAAAGCATATGAGATGAATGAAGTGATTCAAAGCAATGGTAAAGATAATGACTAAACAACTGAATCATATAGCAAAGACTTTTCATGAATAGTACTTTCAAGACAAGCATCAATAAGTCTTGTGATGAGGCGGTTCCTCGACAATGCCCACCATGAGGGGCTTGGGTTTTAGAGAAAGGCGACGACGGAAGTTCCGGGAGCGAGGCGGTACACGACGTACCCAGGTTCACGTCCCCACGGTGGAGGATCGCTACGTCCTGCTAGCAATCCACTATATGAATATATGTATACAGGGGGCCGCCATAGGCGGAGTTGTTGGATCTAGTCTAGTTCTAATCCGCGGGTTGCGGTTTCTAGGCGTGTCGCCTCTATAATTATGTTTCGATTATGCGTGTCCCTAAGGGGTGCCCCTGCTCGGCTTTATATATCAGCCAAGCTAGGGTTTACAAGAGTCCTAGTAGGATTCATATTGGAGACTTCTTTCCTTGTAGTCCAAGTTGAGGCGCGTGCAGGTCCAGCTTGTCGAGTCCTCGTGCTGGTCCACCTTCATAGTGTGCACCGGGTATGGCAATGTCAAGTACCTGAAGGGTTATGCCCACGTCAGTAGCCCCCGAGTGTCTGGCCGAAGTGAAGCTTCGGGCAGGGACTAAAGTTGTCTTCGCCGAATGTCTTGATCATCTGTTGATTCTTGTGCTTGATGTAGAGTCGAAGTTGCTTTTGGTCGGGTGCGCGAAGCGCTCCCGATGGGAGTAGCCCCCGAGTCTATGGGCGGGTGCTTGCAGCCACGCATAGACTCAAGTTGTACTACTCGAAGATCTTGATTGTTGATGTCGAAGTCTTCAACTTTATTCTTCTTTGTTGGCGAGGTTGCCTTTTTTTATCGGGTGCGCGACTAGCGCTCCCGATGGGAGTAGCCCCCGAGCCTGTAGATAAATATGAAATAGTTATGTATAGGGTGTAAAAAATTCTAAGTCAAATACCGTACATGTCCTCGCGTTCCGAGAACATGATGCCGATAACTCTGATGATTTCACTGATAGACGATTTGGATGATATCCCAGAGGAGCCGATGATTTGGATGATGGCCCAGAGGAGCCGATGATTCGGATGATGGCCCAGAGGAGCCGATGATTCGGATGGTGGCCCAGAGGAGCCGATGATTTGGAAGATGGCCTAGAGGAGCCGATGATTCGGATGATATCCCAGAGGAGCCGGTGATTTGGATGATGGCCTAGAGGAGCCGATGATTCGGATGATATCCCAGAGGAGCTGATGCTTTGGATGATGGCCTAGAGGAGCCGATGATTCGGATGATATCCCAGAGGAGCCGATGATTTTATCGGGTGCGCGTCCAGCGCTCCCGATGGAAGTAGCCCCCGAGTCTGGGCACTGATGCTTACAACCGTGAGTAGACTCAAGTCGAGCAACTCGATGTTTATAGTTTTCTTCAGGTGCCGTTGACACATTGTTGTATATTTCAAGGGGCAATCCTTAATGCACCTTGAGCATCGTTGATGCCATTGTTTGTAAGTTTTTCGGTAGGTACATGTATATGCACTTTTACCGTGTCAATGCCGTTGGCAAATTTTGAAGGAGCAAATCTTAATTGCCCGTTTAAGCGTATGTGTATTCGTTGGTCAGCAAATTGTTTGAGTGATCAGCTCGTGTTGCAGGTCTTGCTAAACCCGTTGTATGTGCAACTTTGCTTTCAACCGATGTATGTCTTGACAGCAGCTCCCGAATATATCGGTAGCACTAGCTCTGCCGATGACTCCGTCGCTCTTTGATACTTCCATAAGTAAAGTACCGAACATGGGTCGTTTTCGTACGTGTTTCATGATCCTTGCTATCTTCGGCACTCTGTGAGGCATCTATAGCAAAGGAAAAGAGTAAGTTCTTCGTTGTTTCATGATCCTTGCTATCTGCGGCACTCTTTGAGGCATCTATAGCGAAGGAAAAGAGCAAAGTCCCCGTTGTTTCATGATCCCTGCTATTTGCGGCACTCTTTGAGGCATCTATAGCGAAGGAAAAGAGCAAGGTCCCCGTTGTTTCATGATCCCTGCTATTTGCGGCACTCTTTGAGGCATCTATAGCAAAGGAAAAGAGCAAGGTCACCGTTGTTTCATGATCCCTGCTATCTGCGGCACTCTTTGAGGCATCTATAGCAAAGGAAAAGAGCAAGGTCCCCGTTGTTTACCATCCATTGCAGCACTCGTATTTTCAGAGGATTTTAGATGGCAATTTCAGGTATAATGAGTCTTCAAATCTTGCTTGAATTCCTGCGAACCAGCAAAATAGTCGGAGATCTTCATGTCTTCTTAAATTCCAATGCTCCCGATGGGAGTAAACGCAATAGTTTGAAAATACTCCAAGAGCTCCCGAGTAATTCCAGCGCTCCCAAAAAGAGCACATCGGGTCAATATAATACGATATTCATTGAATACTCCAGATGATGAATCCACCGACCCGAGAGTGCATCGGGAGAAAATATATCCAGAGTTGAAGAAGATAAATCCAGTAGCCCGGCTGCGGCGAGGCCAATAAGGAAGCAGGTTGCATTGCGGGCGCAGTCGAAGTAATCATCCGTCCAGAAATAGTCCATGCGGCAGGCGCAGCTGAAATAATTCCGCGGCCAGAGATAGTCCATGCGGCAGGCGCAGCCGAAATAATTCCACGACCAGATATAGTCCACGCGGCGCCTAGATGACGTGGCCGATGAAGAGGACGCGGTTGACATAGCCGATCCGCTGCGGGTGAGCATCTGAATATATCGGGTCCGTAATGTCGGGTCCGCGGCAGGCGAGCCCCCGAGTAAGAAGAGTGCGCGATGGCTGGCGTGATTGACCGAACAAAATAATTGAAGTTTTGCTTCAATCTGCAGTTATGTTACGGTGCAAAAACCTGCGCGCAAATAATAGTACGAGCCAAAGAATATTTGGCCAAATAAATTTTACGTAATTGAAAATATAGCACCTGATTTTTGTGTCGGATGGCGAGTTCGCGAGAAAGTACGGCGCAATAACAGGCGTAGATGCGACGGACGGGTAGTCGATGATGAAGGGCCGCGCCGGCAGTGTTGATGTCACGTTTTTTGCTGATTTCTTCCGTTAAATTGTGCGCAGCTGTTTAATCTGCAGCCGACCAGTACTTCCGGTTCCTACTCGAAAGTTATTCAGGTAAAGGCCCTCGTGAAGACCAGCTCCTTTGTTTCCTTGAAATTCGGTCCACATCCAAGCAGTAGATTGCCTTTTCCACGTGATTGATTCCTGTCCTGGAACACGGGATTTTGATCCTTGATTAGCTGCCGATTGATTCTCCCCATCCATCTAGTATGCAAGCTTGACAATTGCTGCGAGTAGTGCGCCGGCCACGTACACGTCTTTTTTCTCAACAGCTGCCGCAGCCACCATGCGGGAGATTAGATCTGATACTTTCTAATTCTTCAATCTTCTCAACGATGCTGACGACGAAGTTGATGGATCCCGCCCAGATAACAAAATCCAGCCGCCGCTTTTCCCACAGACGGCGTCAATTGACGAGGCGGTTCCTCGACAATGCCCACCATGAGGGGCTTGGGTTTTAGAGAAAGGCGACGACGGAAGTTCCGGGAGCGAGGCGGTACACGACGTACCCAGGTTCACGTCCCCACGGTGGAGGATCGCTACGTCCTGCTAGCAATCCACTATATGAATATATATATACAGGGGGCCGCCATAGGCGGAGTTGTTGGATCTAGTCTAGTTCTAATCCGCGGGTTGCGGTTTCTAGGCGTGTCGCCTCTATAATTATGTTTCTGATTATGCGTGTCCCTAAGGGGTGCCCCTGCCTGGCTTTATATATCAGCCAAGCTAGGATTTACAAGAGTCCTAGTAGGATTCATATTGGAGACTTCTTTCCTTGTAGTCCAAGTTGAGGCGCGTGCAGGTCCAGCTTGTCGAGTCCTCGTGCTGGTCCACCTTCATAGTTTGCATCGGGTATGGCAATGTCGAGTACCCGAAGGGTTATGCCCACGTCATCTTGCATAAGAGTTAACTCATAAAGCAATAGATTCAAAGTAAAAGGCATTGAAGCAACACAAAGGATGATTAAGTTTCAACAATTGCTTTCAACTTGTAACATGTATATCTCATGGATAGTTGTCAACATAAAGCAATATAACAAGTGCAATAAGTAAACATGTAAAAATCAATGCACACAGTTGACACAAGTGTTTGCTTCTAAGATAGAAAGAAGTAGGTAAACTGACTCAACATAAAGTAAAAGAAAGGCCCTTCGCAGAGGGAAGCATGGATTACTATTTTTGTGCTAGAGCTTTTATTTTGAAAACATAGAAACAATTTTGTCAACGGTAGTAATAATTCATATGTGTTATGCATAAGACATCCTATAAGTTGCAAGCCTCATGCATAGAATACCAATAGTGCTCGCACCTTGTCCTAATTAGCTTGGATTTACATGGATTATCATTGCATAACATATGTTTCAACCAAGTGTCACAAAGGGGTACCTCTATGCCGCCTGTACAAAGGTCCAAGGAGATAGATCGCATTTGATTTCTCGTTTTTGATAGATCTCAACTAAGGACATCCATACCGGGACAACATAGAAAACAGATAATGGACTCCTCTTTAATGCATAAGCATTCAACAACAGATAATATTCTCATAAGAGGTTGAGGATTAGTGTCCAAACTGAAACTTCCACCATGATTCATGGCTTTAGTTAGGGGCCCAATGTTCTTCTCTAACAATATGCATACTCAAACCATTTGATCATGATAAATCGCCCTTACTTCGAGACAAGACGAACATGCATAGCAACTCACATGATATTCAACAAAGGTGTAATAGTTGATGGCGTCCCCAGAAACATGGTTACCGCTCAACAAGCAACTTATAAGAAATAAGATACATAGCAGCATATTCAATACCACAATAGTTTTTAAGCTATTTTCCCATGAGCTATGTATTGCAAAGACAAGGAATGAAATTTTAAAGGTAGCACTCAAGTAATTTACTTTGGAATGGCAGAGAAATACCATGTAGTAGGTAGGTATAGTGGACACAAATGGCATAGTTTTTGGCTCAAGGATTTGGATGCACGAGAAGTATTTCCTCTCAGTACAAGGCTTTGGGCTAGCAAGGTTGTTTGAAGCAAACACAAGTATGAACCGGTACATCAAAACTTACATAAGAACATATTGCAAGCATTATAAGACTCTACACTGTCTTCCTTGTTGTTCAAACACTTCACCAGAAAATATCTAGACTTTTAGAGAGACCAATCATGCAAACCAAATTTCAACAAGCTCTATGGTAGTTCTTCATTAATGGGTGCAAAGTACATGATGCAAGAGCTTAAACATGATCTGTTTGAGCACAACAATTACCAAATATCAAGTTATTCAAGACAATATACCAATTACCACATGAAGCATTTTCTGTTTCCAACCATATAACAATGAACGAAGCAGTTTCAACCTTCGCCATGAACATTAAAAGTAACACTAAGAACACATGTGTTCATATGCAACAGCAGAGCGTGTCTCTCTCCCACACAAGGTATGATCCAATTTATTCAGAGAACTAAGATAACAAAATGAAAATAAAAGCACACAGACGCTCCAAGTAAAGTACATAAGATGTGACGGAATAAAAATATAGTTTCACTAGAGATGACCTGATAAGTTGTCGATGAAGAAGGGGATGCCTTGGGCATCCCCAAGCTTAGATGCTTGAGTCTTCTTGAAATATGCAAGGATGAACCACGGGGGCATCCCCAAGCTTAGACTTTTCACTCTTCTTGATCATATTGTATCATCCTCCTCTCTTGATCCTTGAAAACTTTCTCCACACCAAACTCAAAACGAACTCATTAGAGGGTTAGTGCATAATCAAAAATTCACTTGTTCAGAGAGGACATAATCATTCTTAACACTTCTGGACATTGCCCAAAGCTACTGAAAGTTAATGGAACAAAGAAATCCACTCAACACAGTAAAAGAGGCAATGCAAAATAAAAGGCAGAATCTGTCAAAACAGAACAGTCTGTAAAGACGAATTTTTTAGAGGCACTTAACAGCCTCAGATAAAAAAACTCAAAACTAATGAAAGTTGCGTACATATCTGAGGATGACGCATGTAAACTGGCAGATTTTTTTGATTCTTCTACAGAGAGATCTACTCAAATTCGTGACAGGTAGAAATTTGTTTCTGCGCAGCAATCCAAATCTAGTATCAATTTTACTATTAGAGACTTTACTTGGCACAACAATGCAATAAAATAAAGATAAGGAGAGGTTGCTACAGTAGTAACAACTTGCAAGACACAACAAAACAGTAGCAAAATAAAAACATGGGTTATCTCCCAAGAAGTGCTTTCTTTATAGCCATTAAGATGGGCTCACTGATTTTAATGATGCTCACGCAAGAAATAAGAGTTGAAGTAAAAGAGAGCATCGAGAAGCAAATTCAAAACACATTTAAGCCTAACCCACTTCCTATGCATAAGAATCTTGTACACAAATAAATTCATGCAGAACAAAGTGACAAGCATAGAAAGATAAAACACGAGTAACTTCAAAATTATCAACATAAAAAGGGGAAACTTAATATTATTAAGATGCATATAACCATGTTTCCCTCTCTCATAATAACTTTCAGTAGCATCATGAACAAACTCAACAATATAACTATCACATAAAGCATTCTTATTCACATGCATAAAAGTATCATTACTCTCCACATAAGCATAATCAATTTTATTAGTTGTAGTGGGAGCAAATTCAATAAGATAGCTATCATTATTATTCTCATCACCATAATCATCATATATAGGAGGCATATTGTAATCATAATTAATTTTCTCCTCAATAGTAGGTGGACTGAAAATATCATCATAAATTGCAGGCATGGTATAATCATAATAACCTTTATCCTCCATAGTAGGTGGCACCAAAATACCACTATCATTATAATCATCATAAATAGGAGGCAAAGTATCAGCAAAGTAAAATTTTCTCCTCAAAACTTGGGGGACTAAAAATATCATGCTCCTCAAAACCAGCTTCCCCAAGCTTAGAATTTTCCATAGCATTAGCAACAATGGTGTTCAAAGCATTCATACTAATAACATTGCCATTAGCATGCATATAAAGTTCCATAGGTTTTTTAATTCTCTCTTCAAACACCTCATGTCCTAACTCAAGATAAATACTATAAAGATCTCTAATATTTTTGTTGTTTTCCATTAAGCCTAACTAGTGAAATAAAAAACAAGAGACAAAAAGATAAAATTGCAGAATCTAAAGGAGATACCTTCGAGCACTCACACACCGGCAACAATGCTAGGAAATAGCTTAGTAGTCGGAGGATGTGAATACCTTTTACCTTACCTCCCCGGCAACGGCGCCAGAAATAGCTTGTTGCCGTGGGAGGCAATTCTCTGTGGTGTAACTTTTCTTCAATCCCCGGCAACGGCGCCAGAAATTTAGCTTGATGTCTACGCACGCTTCTATTCCTGTAGACATTGTTGGGCCTCCAAGAGCAGAGGTTTGTAGAACAGCAGCAAGATTCCCTTAAGTGAATCACCCAAGGTTTATCGAACTCAGGGAGGTAGAGGTCAAGATATCCCTCTCAAGCAACCCTGCAATTACGATACAAGAAGTCTCTTGTGTCCCCAACACACCTAATACACTTGTCAGATGTATAGGTGCACTAGTTCGGCGAAGAGATAGTGAAATACAAGTAATATGGATGATTGTAAGTAGTAATTGCAATCTGAAATAAAGATGGCAGCAAGCAAACATGTAGCAGAACTTGTTGGAAACGGTGTTTCAATGCTTAGAAACAAGGCCTAGGGATCCTACTTTCACTAGTGGACACTCTCAACATTGTAATCATAATTGAATATAAATAAGCACTTCATCATGCTACTCTGAATTACTCTCTGGCCGGATAACGAACACTAATTCACCGTGTAGGGCTACAAAAGCAAACCTTAAAGATGTATTCCCAAGTACTAATAAACACCCCACACCGTCACTGTGAGCATTCATAGGAGGTACTAACTGTTGGAGATATGCCCAAGAGGCAATAATAAAAGTGGTTATTATATATCTTTGTGTTTATGATAAATGTTTATATACCATGCTATAATTGTATTAACCGAAACATTGATACATGTGTGTTATGTAAACAACAATGAGTCCCTAGTAAGCCTCTTAACTAGCTTGTTGATTAATAGATGATTAGAGTTTCATAATCATGAACATTGGATGTTATTAATAACAAGGTTATATCATTATTTGAATGATGTAATGGACACACCCATTTAAGCGTAGCATAAGATCACGTCATTAAGTTATTTGCTATAAGCTTTCGATACATAGTTACCTAGTCCTTTAGACCATGAGATCATGTAAATCACTTATACCGGAAAGGTACTTTGATTACATCAAACGCCACTGCGTAAATGGGTGGTTATAAAGGTGGGATTAAGTATCCGGAAAGTATGAGTTGAGGAATATGGATCAACAGTGGGATTTGTCCATCCCGATGACGGATAGATATACTCTGGGCCCTCTCGGTAGAATGTCGTCTAAATATATTGCAAGCATATGAATGGTTCATAAGAGACCACATACTACAGTACGAGTAAAGAGTACTTGTCAGGAGACGAGGTTGAACAAGGTATAGAGAGATACCGATGATCAAACCTCGGACAAGTAAAATATCGCGTGACAAAGGGAATTGGTATCGTATGTGAATGGTTCATTCGATCACTAAGTCATCGTTGAATATGTGGGAGCCATTATGGATCTCCAGATCCCGCTATTTATTATTGGTCGGAGAGAGTTCTCAACCATGTCTACATAGTTTGCGAACCGGAGGGTGACACACTTAAGGTTTGATGTCGTATTAGTAGAACTTGAATATGGAATGGAGTTCGAAGTTTTGTTCGAAGTCTCGGATGGGATCCCGGACATCACGAGGAGTTCTGGAATGGTCCGGAGAATAAGATTCATATATATAAATTCATTTTATAAGTTTGAAAATGATCCGGTGCATTTATGGAAGGTTCTAGAAGGTTCTAGAAAAGTCCGGAAGAAATCACTTTGGAAGGCGGAGTCCCGGAGGGACTCCACCACCCATGGCCGGCCAACCCTAGAGGGGTGGAGTCCCAGGTGGACTCCACCAAGGTGGCCGGCCACCTCCTCCCAAGGAAAGGTGGGAATCCCACCTCAAGTGGAAATCCCACCTTGGGTAGGTTTCATGTCATATGGAAGGTTTTGGTTTGGGGTCTTATTCGAAGACTTGTAGACCAACTCTTGGGTGTTCCACCTATATAATGAGGGACAAGGGGAGGGGGCCGGCCACCTCAAGCCATAGCCTTGGCCGCACCCCATAGTGGCCGGCCACCCCCTCTCCCAAACCCTAGCCGCCCCACCTCCTCCACCTCTCCCGCAAACGCTTAGCGAAGCTCCACCGGAGATCTCCATCGCCACCGCCACCACGCCGTCGTGCTGCCGGATTCAAGGAGGAGCTACTACTTCCGCTGCCCGCTGGAACGGGGAGAAGGACGTCGTCTTCATCAACACCGAACGTGTGACCGAGTACGGAGGTGCTGCCCGATTGTGGCACCGTCAAGATCTTCTACGCGCTTTTGAAAGCGGCAAGTGATCATCTACCGCAGCAACAAGAGCCTCATCTTGTAGGCTTTGGAAATATTCAAGGGTGAGTCTCAATCATCCCCTCGTTGCTCCCGTCTTCTAGATTGCATCTTGGCTTGGATTGCGTTCTCGCGGTAGGAATTTTTTTGTTTTCTATGCAACGAATCCCTACAGTGGTATCGCAGCCGTGTCTATGCATAGATGGTTGCACGAGTAGAACACAATGGTTTTGTGGGCATTGATGCTTATGTTGTCTTTAGTTTGAGTACTTTGCATCTTTGTGGCATAGTGGGATGAAGCGGCTCGGGCTAACTTTACATGACCGCGTTCATGAGATTTGCTCCACACTCGACATGCAACTTGTATTGCATAAGTGGCTTTGCGGGTGTCTATCTCTCCTACTATAGTGAAGATTCAATTTACTCTTCTATTGACAACACTAGTATCGCCATTGTGGTTCATGTTCGTAGGTAGATTAGATCTCACTCGAAAACCCTAAACCACGTAAAATATGCAAACCAAATTAGAGAACGTCTAACTTGTTTTTGCAGGGTTTGGTGATGTGATATGGCCATAATGTGATGATGAATATGTATGAGATGATCATTATTGTATTGTGGCAACCGGCAGGAGCCTTATGGTTGTCTTTAAATTTCATGTTGAGTAGTATTTCAAAGAAGTTGTAATAGTTACTACATGGGAGAACAATCATGAAGATGGCGCCATTGACCTTGACGCTACGCCGACGATGATGGAGATCATGCCCGTTGATGATGGAGATCATGTCCGTGCTTTGGAGATGAAGATCAAAGGCGCAAAGACAAAGGGGCCATATCATATCACATATGAACTGCATGTGATGTTAATCCTTTTATGCATCTTATTTTGCTTAGATCGCGACGGTAGCATTATAAGATGATCCCTCTCACTAAAATATCAAGATAATAAAGTGTTCATCCTTAGTAGCACCGTTGCCAAGACTTGTCGTTTCGAAGCATCTCGTGATGATCGGGTGTGATAGACTCAACAAGTGCATACAACGGGTGCAAGCCAGTTTTGCACATGCGGATACTAAGGTGGCCTTGACGAGCCTAGCATGTACAGACATGGTCTCGGAACACGTGATACCGAAAGGTAGAGCATGAATCATATGATTGATATGATGAACACTTTGAGTGTTCGCCATTGAAGTTACATCTTGTCTCGTGATGATCGGACTTGGTGTGGTGGATTTGGTTCGTGTGATCACTAAGACAATTAGAGGGATATTGTTTTGAGTGGGAGTTCACCTAGTTTTTTAATTTTGTTGAATTAAAATTTGAACTCAATTTGTCATAAACTTAGTCTAAACTATTGCAAATATATGTTGTAGATATGGCGTCCCCAATCAATTTTAACCAGTTCCTAGAGAAAGAAAAGCTTAAGAGCAACGGTAGCAACTTCACCGACCGGTTCCGTCATGTGAGGATCTTCCTCGGCGGCGGAAATCCGCAATATGTGCTTGATGCACCGCTAGGTGACCCTCCTGCGAAACTGAAACCGATGAAGTAAAGAATGTTTACGAGACTCGGAAAACTCGGTACTCTCAAGTTCGGTGTGCCATCCTATGCGATCCGGAAGCCGATCTTCAAAAACGTTTTGAGCACCACGATCCTCATGATTTGGTCAATGAGCTGAAAGCTATCTTTGAAACTCATGCGGCCGTGGAATGCTATGAAGCATCGAAACACTTCTTCGACTGCATGATGGAAGAAGGCAGCTCCGTTAGTGAGCACATGCTCGCCATGACCGGGCATGCGAAGAAACTCAGTGACTTGGGAATAGTGATTCCTAACCGACTGGGGATTAATCGTGTCCTTCAATCACTGCCACCTAGTTACAAGAACTTTGTAATGAACTACAATATGCGAGAACATGAACAAAGAGTTACCTGAACTCTTCGCCATGCTAAAGTCTCGCTGAGATTGAGATCAAGAAAGAGCACCAAGTGTTGATGGTCAACAAGACCACCAGTTTCAAGAAACAGGGCAAGTCTAAGGGAAAATTCAAGAAGGGTGGCAAGAAAGCTGCCACGCCTCCTGTGAAACCTAAGACTGGCCCTAAGCCTGATGTTGAGTGCTATTACTGCAAGGAGAAGGGACACTTGAAGCGTAATTGCTCCAAGTATTTGGCGGATCTGAAGAGCGACCTTGTCAAGAAGAAGAAAGAAGGTATATCTGATATACATGTTATAGATGTTTATCTTACTGGTTCTCGTACTAGTACCTGGGTATTTGATACTGGTTCGGTTGCTCATATTTGTAACTCGAAACAGGAACTAAAGAATAAATGAAGACTATTGAAGGATGAAGTGACGATGCGCGTTCGAAATGGATCCAAAGTCGATGTGATCGCTGTCGGCACACTTCCTCTACATCTACCTTCGGGATTAGTTTCAAACCTCAATAATTGTTATTTTGTACCCGCGTTGAGCATGAACATTATATCTGGATCTTGTTTAATGCAAGACGGTTATTCATTCAAGTCCGAGAATAATGGTTGTTCTATTTTTATGAATAATATCTTTTATGGTCGAGCACCCGAAAAGAATGGTTTATTTCTCGTTAGATCTCGATAGTAGTAATACACATATTCATAACATTGATGCTAAGCGAATTAAATTGAATGATAATTCTACTTATATGTGGCACTTGTCGTCTTGGTCATATTGGAGTGAAACGCATGAAGAAACTCCATACCGATGGATTACTTGAATCACTTGACTTTGAGTCACTTGATAGATGCGAAGCATGTCTAATGGGAAAAATGACTAAGACTCCATTCTCTGGTATTATGGAGCGAGCTACAGACTTATTGGAAATCATACATACCGATGTGTGCGGACCAATGAGTGTGGCCTCGCGCGGTGGTTATCATTATGTTCTAACCTTCACTGATGATTTGAGTAGATATGGGTATATCTATTTCATGAAACATAAATCCGAAACTTTCGAGAAGTTTAATTAATTCCAAAGTGAAGTAGAAAATCAATGTAACAAGAAGATTAAATTTCTACGATCTGATCGCGGAGGTGAATATCTGAGTTATGAGTTTGGCATGCATTTAAAGAAATGCGGAATACTTTCACAATTGACACCGCCGGGAACACCACAACGAAACGGTGTGTCCGAACGTCGTAATCGAACTCTCTTAGATATGGTTCGTTCTATGATGTCTCTTACTGATTTGCCGTTATCATTTTGGAGTTATGCATTAGAGACAACCGCATTCATTTTAAATAGAGCACCATAAAAATCCGTTGAAATGACACCGTATGAATTATGGTTTAATAAGAAACCTAAGCTGTCGTTCCTTAAAGTTTGGGGTTGCGAAGCCTATGTAAAAAAGTTACAACCGGACAAGCTAGAACCCAAAGCGGAAAAATGCGTCTTCATAGGATACCCTAAGGAAACTATAGGGTACACTTTCTATCACGGATCCGAAGGCAAGATCTTTGTTGCTAAGAACGGAACCTTTCTTGAGAAAGAATTTCTCACTAAAGAAGTGACTCGGAAGAAAAGTAGAACTCGATGAGATTGATGAATCTTCACTCGTTGATCGGAGTAGCACGAGTACCGGAAAATGTTCCGTGCCGCCTACACCGACAACGAGAGGAAGCTAATGATAATGATCATGAAACTTCAAACGAGATAGCTACTGAACCTCACAGATCGACAAGGGAACGTGCCACTCCTGATTGGTATGATCCTTGTCTAAATGTCATGATTGTGGACAACAATGATGAAGACCCTGTGACGTATGAAGAAGCGATGATGAGCCCAGATTCCAACAAATGGCAAGAAGCCATGAAATCCGAAATGGGATCCATGTATGATAACAAAGTGTGGACTTTGGTAGACTTACCTGATAGCCGCAAGGCTGTCGAGAATAAATGGATCTTCAAAAGAAAAACAGATGCTGATGGTAATATTAATGTCTATAAAGCTCGACTTGTCGCAAAGGGTTTCCGACAAATTCAAGGAGTTGACTACGATGAGACTTTTTCACCTCTAGCGAAGCTAAAATCTGTGAGGATTTTGTTAGCAATAGCTGCATTTTTTGATTATGAGATTTGGCAGATGGATGTCAAAACGGCGTTCCTTAATGGAGACATTGAGGAAGAGTTGTATATGGTACAACCCAAAGGTTTTGTCGATCCTAAAAATGCTCGACAAAGTATGCAAACTTCAGCGTTCAATTTATGGACTGAAGCAAGCATCGAGAAGTTGGAACCGACGCTTTGATAAGGTGATCAAAGACTTCGGGTTTATACAGTGTCATGGAGAGACCTGTATTTACAAGAAAGTGAGTGGGAGCTCTGTAGCGTTCCTGATATTATATGTAGATGACATATTATTGATTGGGAATGATATAGAACTATTAAGCAGTGTAAAAGGTTATTTGAATAATATTTTTTCAATGAAAGACCTTGGTGAAGCATCGTATATATTAGGCATCAAGATTTATAGAGATATATCAAGACGTCTAATAGGGCTATCACAGAGTACATACCTGGACAAGATTCTAAAGAAGTTTAGAATGGACGAAAGTAAGAAAGGATTCTTACCTATGTTACCAGGCAAGGTCTTGAGTAAGACTCAAGGTCCGGCTACGGCAGAAGAAAGAGAAAGGATGAGTCAGATCCCCTATGCCTCAGCAGTAGGCTCTGTCATGTATGCCATGCTATGTACTAGACCGGATATAGCACATGTTGTTAGTTTAACTAGCAGATATCAAAGTAATCCAGGAATGGAACACTGGACAGCGGTCAAGAATATCCTGAAGTACTTGAAAATAACTAAGGATATGTTTCTTTGTTATGGAGGTGACCAAGAGCTTGTTGTAACCAGTTACACCGATGCAAGTTGGAACACTGATCCTGATGACTCTAAGTCACAATCTGGGTACGTGTTTATATTGAATGGTGCTGCGATAGAGCTGGGCAAGCTTGAAGCGAGTGCACGGTGGCGAAGTCTTCAACAGAATCGGAGTACATAGCGGCTTCGAGGCTTCATCGAAGCGGTATGGATGAAGAGGTTCATTGTAGAGCTCGGTATGGTTCCTAGTGCATTGGACCCACTAGTCATCTACTCGTGAGAACATGGGTGCCATCGCCAATGCACAAGAACCAAGGTCACAGAAGAGGTCGAAGCATATCAAGCTGCGTTATCATTCGATTCGCGAGTACATCGAAGATGGAGAAGTAAAGATTTGCAAAGTACACACTGATCTGAATGTAGCAGATCCGTTGACTAAAGCTCTCCCCAGGGCAAAGCATGACCAACACCAGAATGCCATGGGTGTTAGGTACCTTACAATGTAACCTAGATTATTGACTCTAGTGCAAGTGGGAGACTGTTGGAGATATGCCCAAGAGGCAATAATAAAAGTGGTTATTATATATCTTTGTGTTTATGATAAATGCTTATATACCATGCTATAATTGTATTAACCGAAACATTGATACATGTGTGTTATGTAAACAACAATGAGTCCCTAGTAAGCCTCTTAACTAGCTTGTTGATTAATAGATGATTAGAGTTTCATAATCATGAACATTGGATGTTATTAATAACAAGGTTATATCATTATTTGAATGATGTAATGGACACACCCATTTAAGCGTAGCATAAGATCACGTCATTAAGTTATTTGCTATAAGCTTTCGATACATAGTTACCTAGTCCTTTCGACCATGAGATCATGTAAATCACTTATACCGGAAAGGTACTTTGATTACATCAAACGCCACTGCGTAAATGGGTGGTTATAAAGGTGGGATTAAGTATCCGGAAAGTATGAGTTGAGGAATATGGATCAACGATGGGATTTGTCCATCCCGATGACGGATAGATATACTCTGGGCCCTCTCGGTGGAATGTCGTCTAAATAGCTTGCAAGCATATGAATGGTTCATAAGACACCACATACTACGATACGAGTAAAGAGTACTTGTCAGGAGACGAGGTTGAACAAGGTATAGAGAGATACCGATGATCAAACCTCGGACAAGTAAAATATCGCGTGACAAAGGGAATTGGTATCGTATGTGAATGGTTCATTCGATCACTAAGTCATCGTTGAATATGTGGGAGCCATTATGGATCTCCAGATCCCGCTATTGGTTATTGGTCGGAGAGAGTTCTCAACCATGTCTACACAGTTCGCGAACCGTAGGGTGACACACTTAAGGTTTGATGTCGTATTAGTAGAACTTGAATATAGAATGGAGTTCGAAGTTTTGTTCGAAGTCTCGGATGGGATCCCGAACATCACGAGGAGTTCCGGAATGGTCCGGAGAATAAGATTCATATATAGGAAGTCATTTTATAAGTTTGAAAATGATCCGGTGCATTTATGGAAGGTTATAGAAGGTTCTAGAAAAGTCCGGAAGAAATCACTTTGGAAGGCGGAGTCCCGCAGGGACTCCACCACCCATGGCCGGCCAACCCCGGAGGGGTGGAGTCCCGGTGGACTCCACCAAGGTGGCCGGCCACCCCTCCCAAGGAAAGGTGGGAATCCCACCTCAAGTGGAAATCCCACCTTGGGTAGGTTTCATGTCATATGGAAGGTTTTGGTTTGGGGTCTTATTCGAAGACTTGTAGACCAACTCTTGGGTGTTCCACCTATATAATGAGGGACAAGGGGAGGGGCCGGCCACCTCAAGCCATAGCCTTGGCCGCACCCCATAGTGGCCGGCCACCCCCTCTCCCAAACCCTAGCCGCCCCACCTCCTCCACCTCTCCCGCAAACGCTTAGCGAAGCTCCACCGGAGATCTCCATCGCCACCGCCACCACGCCGTCGTGCTGCCGGATTCAAGGAGGAGCTACTACTTCCGCTGCCCGCTGGAACGGGGAGAAGGACGTCGTCTTCATCAACACCGAACGTGTGACCGAGTACGGAGGTGCTGCCCGATTGTGGCACCGTCAAGATCTTCTACGCGCTTTTGAAAGCGGCAAGTGATCGTCTACCGCAGCAACAAGAGCCTCATCTTGCTACTCTGAATTACTCTCTGGCCGGATAACGAACACTAATTCACCGTGTAGGGCTGCAAAAGCAAACCTTAAAGATGTATTCCCAAGTACTAATAAACACCCCACACCGTCACCGTGAGCATTCATAGGAGGTACTAACACACCACAATTTCATAGAGACATCCAACTCAAATCATAACCCAGGTGAACAAGTATTCTGTGAAATATAGCCTAAGAGACCCACACGGTGCACACACTGTCACCTTTACACACGTGGGACAAGGAGTCTCCGGAGATCACATAAGTAAAATCCACTTGAATAGCATAACGACATCTAGATTACAAAGCTCATCATATGGATCTCAATCATGTAAGGCAGCTCATGAGATCATTGTATTGAAGTACATGAGAGAGAGATTAACCACATAGCTACCGGTAAAGCCCTTAGCCTCGGGGGAGAACTACTCCCTCCTCATCATGGGAGACAGCAGCGCGGATGAAGATGGCGGTGGTGTCGATGGAGATGGCTTCCGGGGGCAATTCCCCGTCCCGGCGGCGTGCCGGAACAGAGACTTCTGTCCCCCGAACTTGGCTTCGCGATGGCGGCGGCTGCGTAACTTTTCTCGTCCCGTGGCTTATCTTTTTAGGGTTTTCACATCTGGGAGACTTTATAGGCGGAAGGGCAGCCTCGGAGGGGTCCCAGGGCTCCCTCACCACATGGCGGCGCGGCCAGGGTGGGACCCGCGCCCCCCTATGGTGTGGGTCCCCCTTGGCCCCCTCTGGCCCCTCTTCGGTGCTCTGGAACCTTCCGTGAAATATAAGATCGTGGGCATTAATTTCGTCCAATTCCGAGAATATTTCCTGTGTAAGATTTCTGAAACCAAAAACAGTAGAAAACAGGAACTGGCACTTCAGCATCTTGTTAATAGGTTAGTTCCGGAAAATGCATCAAAACGATATAAAGTATGAATAAAACATGTAGGTATTGTCATAAAACTAGCATGGAACATAAGAAATTATAGATACGTTGGAGACGTATCAGGCTTTCACAAAGTACATATCTGGACAAGGTTCTAAAGAAGTTTAGAATGGATGAAAGCAAGAAAGGGTTCTTGCCCATGTTACCAGGTAATATTTTGAGTAAAAATCAAAGTCCGGCTACGGCAGAAAAAAGAGAAAGGATGAACAAGATCCCCTATGCCTCGACAGTAGGCTCCATCATGTATGCCATGCTGTGTACGGGACCGGATATCGCACATGCGTTAGTTTGACCAGTAGATATCAAAGTGATCCTGGAATGGAACACTGCACAACGGTCAAGAATATCCTGAAGTACTTGAAAAGGACTAAGGATGTTTCTTTGTTATGGAGGTGACCAAGAGCTCGTTGTAACCAGTTACACCGATGCTAGTTGGAACACTGATCCAGATGACTCTAAGTCTCAATTTGGATACGTGTTTATTTTGAATGGTGCAGCAGTGAGCTGGATGAGTGCCAAGCAAAGCGTGGTGGCGAAATCTTCAACTAAATATGAATACATAGCTGCTTCAGAGGCTTCGTCAGAAGCGATATGGATGAAGAGCGAGGTTCATTACTGAGCTTGGTGTGGTTCCTAATGCGTTGGACCCGATGACTATCTATTGTGACAACATGGGTGCCATAGCCAATGCACAGGAGACGAGGCCGCACAAGAAGTTGAAGCATATCAAGCTATGTTTTCATGTGATTCACGAGTATGTCGAAGATGGTGACATAAAGATTTGCAAAGTACACATAGATCTGAATGTGGCAAATCCGTTGAATAAAGCTCTCCCTAGAGCAAAGCATGACCTACACCAGAGCGACATGGGTGTTAGATACATTACCATGTAATCTAGATTATTGACTCTAGTGCAAATGGGAGATTGTTGGAGATATGCCCATGAGGCAATAATAAAGTGGTTATTATTATATCTTTTTGTTTATGATAAATGTTTGCATCCCATGCTATAACTGTATTAAACGGAAACATTAATATTTGTGTGTTATGTAAACATATAAGAGTCCCTAGTAAGCCTCTTGTTAAGCTAGCTTGTTGATTAATAGATGATCATGGTTTCCTGATCATGAACATTGGATGTTATTAATAACAATGTTATATCATTGGGAGAATGATATAATGGACACACAACCATAGTAAGTCATTAAGTTCGTCTTGCTATAAGCTTTCAATACATAGTAACCTAATCCTTCGAACATGAGATTGTGTAAATCACTTACACCGGATGGATGCTTTGATTACATCAAACGCCACTTCGTAAATGGGTGGTTATAAAGATGGGATTAAGTGTTCGAAAAGTATGAGTTGAAGCGCATGGATCAAGAGTGGGATTTGTCCATCCTGATGACGGATAGATATACTCTGGGCCCTCTCGGTGGAATGCCATTCAATTAGCTTGCAAGCATGTGACTAGGTCACAAGGGATGACATACCACGGTACAACTAAAGAGTACTTATCGGTAACGAGGTTGAACTAGGTATAGAGATACCGATGATCGAACCTCGGATAAGTAAAGTATCACACGACAAAGAGGTATCGGTATCATATGTTAATGGTTCATTTGATCACGAAGTCATCGTTGAATATGTGGGAGCCATTATGGATCTCCAGGTCCCGCTATTGGTTATTGATCGGAGAGAAATCTCGATCATGTCTACATAGTTCACGAACCATAGGGTGACACGCTTAAGGTTCGATGTTGTTTAGTACATATGGAATATGAGATGGAGACCGAATATTGTTCGGAGTCTCGGATGGGATCCAGGACATCACGAGGAGGTCCGGAATTGTTCTGGAAGAATTATGTTGTTTTGTATTTCAGAAAAGTTGTTCTGGAAATATTCTCGGAATTGGACGAAATAAAAGCAGAATTTCTTATTTTTCTATCACGAAGACGGAGTCCAAAGGGGAGACGGAGAAAGGCCGAGAGGGGGCCAGACCACCCCTAGGCGCGGGCCCACCCCTGGCCGTGTCTAGGCATGGTCTAGGCCCTCTAGGCGTTGGCCCTAGATGGGTTTTGGGAAACCCTCGTCGTACGCACCCACTATATAAAGAGGGGTGGGATGGCCGGCCATAGACCCTCCAGAATTTGCCACCCGTCCTCCCTCCCAGTTTCTCCTGCTCCGGCTTAGGCGAAGCCCTGCAGGAATTCTCCTCCACCACCATCACCACACCATCGTGTTGCTGGGATTCCGAGGGGATCTATTCCTCCGCTTCCCGCTGGAACGGGGAGAGGAAGGACTTCATCGACACCGTACGCGTGACCGAGTACGGAAGTGCTGCCGGATTGCAGCACCAGAACGATCGTCTACATCAACCACGAGATCTGATCTCGTTAAGGCTTTGGATCTTCGAGGGTTAGTCTCTCTTCTTTCTCGTTGCTCGGATCTCATAGATTTATTCGTTCTTGCGGTAGAATTTTTGTTTTACATGCGACGAACCCTACAGCTTGTCAACTAATTGTTTGTTTGTAAAACCAAGATACTGTACTAGAGCATCTCCAGCATGCTTGAGGGGTCGAGGCCAAAAAAATAGTGGCAGCAGGACCCTACTCGGGGCAACAAAATTGCATTGCCCCATAGAGCCCTTGATAGCCACAACCCCCCCCCGTAGGCCGTAGGTAAGAAGACAAAGGAATTTTCACCTCCCATTCCTAGGAAGACTCTCGCTCTTCTCGTGCAACCCTAGAGTCGGTTGTCCCCGCGCTTTGCCTCCCCTCTTCTGCATGACCCGTCTCCAACTCCCGGCAACTACGCCCTCCCCTCTAGTGCCACATGAGCCAAAATAACAAAGAAAAATGAAGATGATGTAGTAATGGTTGGACCCCACGTGTAAGAGAAAATGGGGCTCTAAAATGGGGGCTCTAGCTGAAGTTGATGGCGCTTTGGAGGCTGAAAGCCATGCTTTGCTTTTGAGAACTCCGAAATGGGGACTTTGTTGGAGATGCTCTGAAGCAGATTTTGGTGCCTAGGCTTCTTAATGCAAAAGCGCATTGTGGTCCTTTGATACAACTAATATATATAGGTCTAGTGCGTGAACATTACAACCAAAGAAAATTCAATGGTAAAAATTAGCCCGATGTCTCGATAAAAATGTTTTAGAATGAGATACACCATTCGTCGTACCTTTGTTCAGCGGATATAATGCCATTTACTAGAAAATGTTTTGCAGGGGATGTACTAGAGAACTAATACAAGTCCAATGCATAACCACAATAACAAAGCCAAACCTAATGCTAAGAACTAGCTAGGTATCTCGCTACAAAATATTTTAGATTGAGATGTACCTTTGTTTAGCCGCTAGAATGCCATTTACTGGAAGTGTTTTCTAGGAGATGTACTGGAGAACTAATACAAGTCCAGTACATAACCATTATAATCAAACAAAATACAATTATACAACGATAAAAACTAGTTAGGTAGCTCGCTAAAAAATGTTTTAGATTGAGATGTTGCTTTCTTCAACGGATATAATGCCATTCGGTAGATTTTTCTTTTTTTTTGGATCTAGTCACTCTGGTCGTATTTAATCAACGCAATGTACGGGCGTACCTAGGCTAGTAGCTCTGCAGTGCTCGCATATTTGTTTTTAGGAATCGCGTCAATTTTATCTTTTTTTTTGAGAGATTCGCGTCAATTTTATCTGATCGGAGGACTACTAGAGAATGTAAGATATATTCTGGGCCATAAATGCAACTTTTGTAGGGCCACACATCTTTGGGCCGGCACGTCAAGAGTAGGTATCAAACATGTTTTCGCCTGTTTTTGTAGAAAAATGTTTATGTCTTTTAATTCAAAATTCAGAACTACAGTCTGTGTAAAAATAGCCAAAACCACAGATACGGTTAAGAGTTGACTCGTATTAAGCATTGACTTCATCTCGGATAGTGGTGATCTCAAGCATTGACTTAACGAAGGCGAGGCGTAAGTGTTACTTGTACGTCGCAGTACCTGTATATACACACTTTTTCTAGGTCTATTATTGCGCATTATTTGAACTAACATAGCAAGGTTCCCGTTGACCGATCGACAAGCTGGATAAAATAAATATAAAATCTCGAAGATTAAGACAGAGGAAAATGCAGGGTGATGATGCATTATGATGACTGAGCTTATGGTGATGATGATTGGGTCGGTCGCAACGTGGGCAGAGAGGATGACCAGCACCACCGCCCAGCACGGGCATGTTCCCCGCTTCGGTCGGCGCAGGCCCTACACCTTAATTCTTCTTCCACCTTCCCAGCACAAGCTAAGCCCCCGTTCCATCTATACACCTAGCTTGACCTTGGGCCTCGGCTATATATATGCCACCTCCATTGATCTCCCATCGCACACCAAGACAAATCAGGAAACAAGTGAGAGATAAGCTCCCAACACAGATCGATCCACCCAAGCATCCATGGACATCGACAATGGCATGGAGATGGAGAAGCCTTCTCCTCTTCACCGCAGCCTCTCCACCGTCACCTACGGGTCGGTCTCCACCACCACCTGCATTGCATCTTCATCAAGATTGTGCCATGGATCGTACTGACGCGGTGTTTCTCTGTTGCAGCTGCGGCAGGTGCGGCTACGACCTGAAGCTGAGCTCGCTGGCGCGGGACACGGCGGGCATGGTCGGCGCCGGCGCGACGACAGGGTGCGGGCGGGGCGGCGGCGCGGCGGTGGTGGTGTTCGACGCCATCGACGACGCGCGGTTCGGGCACCTGGACGAGTTCCGGTGCCTGGACGTGCGCGCGCGCCGCCTCTTCGCGCGCCGGACGCGGCTGCTCTGCCGCAAGTGCGGCTCCCACGTCGGCTTCGGCTACGACGACAACACCGCCGCCACCAGGCCGCCGCGGTACCACATCAAGATCCGCGCCCTCCACCCCGCCTCCCAGGACGACGAGGCCGCCGACGCGACGCCGGTGCATGCGTGACGATCTGATGCCAAATTCTTGTGCAGCTATAGCTTCTGTCTTTTCTCTCTTCCATTTTCAATTTTTTTTCTTGATGCGTTCGCGAGTCGCTGCCGCTGCTGTCGTTCTCGCTCCTCAAAGTCGCTCGCTCGAATCTCAAGAAAATGCACAGACTGATTGATTGGGAATTTGGAATCATTTGTCTTTGCCGATTGTTTAGTTAAATAAGGCAAAATTATTAAGAATCCGCGCGCTCGACCCGGCCACACGATCGTGGGTGGTGTCACCGTCCCACGTTTGAGAGAGAGTTGACTCATCACCAGCAATGACTTTGTGTTTGGATGACGATGATCTCGAGCATTTGACTTGAGGAAGCCATTGGTACAATCCATACTAAGAGCATCTCCAACAGACGAGCTAAAAGCCCCCACGGCAAAAAAAACCGCCGGTTTGCCGCGCGCGGGCGCTGCCGCGCTGCTCCAGCGGTGGCGGGAAAAAGGCGCGCGCGCTAAAAAAATTGCCGCCCGCGCGCTTTCGCGCTTTCGCGCTATCCCGCGCGGGAAACTTGCCGCGTGCGCTGCCGCGCGCTATAAACACGCCACGCGCGAGCGCGTCCAACTGCCACTTCCTCCACGCGTCTGTCTCCCTCCTCGCCTCTCTCCCTCCCGCGCTGCTCCACCTCCGGCCACTCCGCCTCCGACCGCGCCGCCTCCGCGAGATGCCTCCGCGCCGCCGCCCCTCCTCCGGCTACCACGGTGTCCGGGCGCGGCCGAGCGGCCGGTTCGACGCGGAAATCCGCTCCGGCGAGGAGCGGATCCGCCTCGGCACGTTCGACACCGCGCACGAGGCGGCGCGGGCGTACGACGCCGTCGCCTGGCGGCTCGGCCGCTCCCGGCGGACGATGAATTTCCACGACGTCTTCACGCGGGAGCAAGCGGAGATGCTGGCGCCGCCGCCGCCGATGATCACGCGCGAACAGCAGCGCCGACATCGGGAGCTGGAGCAGCGCCTCCTCATCGCCGAGCGCGACGAGGCGCTGCGCCTCGAATGGGCGCGCCGCTTCCCCGAGGACGTCGCCGCCACGGAGGCCTTCTACGCGCAGAAGGAGGAGGAGAAGGCGGCGATGAAGGCGAAGAAAAAGACGAGCCGCGAGAAGCGCCGTGCCGAGTCTGCGGCGAGGAAGAAGGCGAAGGCCGAGGTGGCGGCGAGGAGGAAGGAGGAAAAGAAGAACGGCGCAGGGCCGTCGACCATCGTCCTCTCCTCCTCCTCCTCCGACTTCCAGTGGACGACGACGTCGACGCCGGTGTCGGACACGACACTGAGCAGCTCCGACTTCGACTGGGAGTCCGACGACCAGTCGGAGGAGTAGTTTAGTATTTTCGTTTAAATGTCACAATATATCGTTGAACTTTTAAAATATATTCGTATTTTCGATCATATTTTCATAGTTTGTTTGATGAATTTTCAAAAAACAACGGTCGGATTAGCAGTTTGTGACGCGCGACGCGCTGCAAAATAGAGCCTCTGCCGGAGGTGCGTTTTTCGCACACCAACGCGCGCTGCAAAATAGAGCCTCTGCCGGAGGCAAATTCGCTATGCCGCGCGCCAGCGGTATACAGCGCGCCCAATCGCCGGTATAGCGCGCCGCGATTTAGCGCGCCTATTGGAGATGCTCTAAACAGGTCTCCCCCGCTAAGGGCATGTTTGATTTATAGGAAAAACACAGGGATACAACAGGAATGCAGGTGTAAAACAGAAATTTGAAAGACATGGAAATTTTGCAAATTTGGGTGTTTCGGTTGCAGGAATAGGAAAAACACATGAATCATAAACATGATCTATCAAAGTCAAACCACACGTTAAAGTAAAATTATGATGTTATTATGCAACTAAAAACCTCAGGATAGTTCTTTGTTCGTAGGAGTTTGGAGGGGTGGATTGTAGCTGCGTTTTTCTTTTATAAAACTGCGACCAAAAGAAATTGCCGCATGCTTCTCTTTCGCTCCATTCCTTTGAACCAAACAGATAACTAGTGCCACATGTATGTTAATCTAGTTTGTCGACCCTTTAAAAAATATTTGGCATACCACTGTCTGCTAACTTGTTTTTATCAAGTGTAACAAAAAAATACCTAGTTGTCAAGCAAATTGTCGCCGAGTGTGGCACTTAAACCGTTTGCAAGTTTGTAGAAAATTTTGTTGAGTGCCACGGGTAGTCCGCAACTCCTGAATTCGATAGTGGAAGCAGTTAAAATATGTCTATTTCCGAAATAAGATCTCGGCGTGGACGCACGGGTGGCGCGCCGTGTCCAGCCAGTGGCCGAAGCAAACTAGGGAAGCACCGCACACACGTTTCATACGTGTGGTGACGATCCACGTACCAAATTGTGTTGCTTTTTCACGAGAACTATAAATCAACAAGTTTTCCCTAGAAACTAGAATGGGTGTACATAATTCCAGTGTAATACCTACATATTGGATTTTTTTAATCTTTGAAACTCGTTGTTTGATTTTTTTTTTCTAGACACACACACACACAGAGAGAGAGAGAGAGAGAGAGAGGGAGAGGGAGGGAGGGAGAGAGTGGGAGGGAGGGAGAGAGAGAGAGAGCGCAAATGTGCTCTGTGAGCTTTCCTTTTGGGCTCTTTATCAGCCAATGGGCAAAACAAAAGACGAACCCGTTGTTCGTTCAAATTAGCCACACCAGCATCACTCGTCCCATCGTGTGCCATGAAGCCATGAAGGAACAAAACATATGTGCTAATGTCATCCTTTGCAGACAATAAAAATAAAGATAAATATTATCCAGATGGAAGATTCTTGAAGTAATGTTAATGAAGGGATCCTCTTTCACATGGCAAAGAATTATGACCTGATTGCGTGCTTTCAAGACAATGCAATTTGCGTGTTTGTGATGGGAAGCTAATAAATAGTTGGGAGGATGATTGGGTTCCACTACGCCAAAATGAAAAAAAAAACCTCTAAAAGGCAATATATTATTTTAAAGAATGTTGATCAGTTAATTGGTGCAAATGGTAATTAGGATGAGGAGCCATTGAGATATACTTGTGGTCGATTGATGTCAATAGTATCCTTTCTTTTCCTTTAAGTCAAAATGGCATGGAAGATTTTATAGCATTGAGGTCTAATAAGAAATGTTTCTTCATTGCGAGATCGCTTGATCATATATGTAGTGAGAATCACAATTAAGAAACAATCTAAGAATAATAAACGGATCATGCAATGCTAATCGAAGCCCGATATGGGAGGAGCTTTGGAAAAGCAAACTAATAGGAAAAGTAAAAAAAAAAACTTCGGATGGAAATTCGTATAAGGATTTCTTCCCTGCTTGGGTGCTTTGGCAAATATGCACATTATAGTAAATTGCTCGTGCCCAATTTGTTCAAGTGCACGTGAGGATATCAAGCATACTTTCTTTTCTTGTGAAGGAGCGAAAGAAATTTGGATAAAGATGGGATTATAGAATGTAGTCGAGGAAGCATGGGCAATAGACAGATCGGGTAGTGCCATTTGGGACTATTTAATCTTGTGGAAGTTTACTAATCGCATGAACGATCATTTGCTGATCTAAGGGAGGTAATCATTACAATGGCCTTGTATATTTGGTGGGTTCGACGACATAAGGTCTATGGTGAAAGTGTGCAAACGGTTAACTAATTGGTTATGAATATTCAGACCTTGGTGTCGATCTTTGTTCCTGCAAAGAAATCCAAAGCAACAAAAGAGGGAGAGCAAGTGGATGAAGGATCGCGAGGTTTTTGTATCGGTTAATATAGAGGCAACTTTTCATCCTGGCACAAGGAGAGGATCACTGGTGTAGTGATAAGTGATGATAGAGGTCATTTTCTTACTACCTCTAATGAACATGTGAGACGCAACTACTACGGAGGTGCTGGCATTCAGGCACAACATATAATCTAGCAAATCAGTTGGGGATCAGCAAGCTGATGGTTCAATCTAATTGCTTGGAGATGATGAGATTTTGAAGGATTTGGGATATACGGCAAATGCAGCAACGCCTATAGTCGAAGATTTATGCATTCAGGCAACATCATTCTCAAAAGTAGAGTTTAGTCTTTGTCCTAGAGAAGCAAATTATGTTACTCGTTTGTTAGCTAAAGAAGTGGATCCCCAACCGAATGTTTGGTTTGAGGAACCACCAGGTTTAATTGTCTCAGTATTAATTGACGATGTAAGTGTGATTTTCTTAAGCTTTCTTTTGTAGTAGAGAACTCTACTTGCCCTAAAGAAAGTATAAAAACACGTCGCAACCAGCTTTTCTTAAGCTTTCTTTTGTGCATGAGAATCTCTCCTCCAAAAAGGAAGCACATAACCTGGCGAGGCTTGTGTTATCCTCTCTTGTTGGTTGCATATGCTTGGCTTGTTGATTCTCAACCAAAAAATTGCAAGAGTGTGACAGATGCCATGTAATACTAATAGTTTGATGAATAGTATTGGTTAATCCCTTGACGCTGATGTCCCATGTTACATTTTGTTTAGGTCCGAAGTAAGATAAGAAAGATGTTTATGACTTGAGGATTGACTTTGTAATGGATAAAGATGATCTCAATCATTTGACTTAATGAAGCCACTTGTACGACACATTACGGGTATACACTATTTTTTGGCACAATTATTGCATATACTATACACACCTCACTTATATAGCCAAGCTCTCATTGACCAACAAGCTTGATATACTATAAACTCGAGGATCAAGACCTAAAAATGCAGTAAACCATAGCTCGTTATTTAGGAACCAGGATACTATGGGAATTGAGGCGTTGTGTATTCTAGATTTCTAGGGAAGGGGGGCACAAAACAATGGGTAAGCGAGGTTTCAATAAGGAGACATACTAATGCATTCCTCCAAAATATTTTAAATTTCCTTGTAAGATAAAGGGGGCGGGGCAAAGTCGCGTTTGAATGTCACACAATAAAAAACAATTCCATGTAGAAATGAAAGAAAAGGTGTCCATTACATAAGAAAATTTTCTATTCATCTGACGAGGCCGAAGGTAAGGGGAGGCCTTAAGTCACGGACCTATTGATGGTCTAACTGGGAAAATCTTTAGAAAATTATTAGGCTTCTTTTGCCAAAGTTTATAATTAGTATATTGATTATGTGATACTAATTATGTACTGTATAATCAATATTTTGTTGTCAACTTCTTTTGTCAAAGTTTATAGTATACCACGCTAAAAAGTGATTTGCCCCCACTTAGCAAAGAGATTTGCCTCACTTAGCATATTATTTCCCAATAAAATTGTGGGCCCGCCCTGATCGAGAACAACAGGAATGTAGAGTTTTTTTTTTAGATCAAAAGGCTGCAACTTTATTAACCGGCACAATCAGTGTCCAAAAGGTTTACAATAAACTCTGGAGGAACACCCATCTAGGTATTACACACTTTATTCCTGCAGCCCTCTTTTGCTAAGCTATCTGCGACCCTATTAGCCGAACGACGTACAAACCTGACCTTGGCTTCTTCAAATTCAGAGAGCAGAAACTTGATTTCTTCCACCATTGGTCCGTGTACCGATCTATCCAGCTCCAGGGATCCCAGTTTAGATACCAAGCCTTGACAGTCTGACTCCAGAATCAGCTTCCGAGCACCCGCATCCTTAGCCACGCTCAGCGCCAACCGGCACGCCCTTAGTTCTGCTCCTTCAGGGTCCGAAACAGCAGGGAAAAAACGGCAGGCTCCTACTATAAAGTCGTCGTGGTGATCCCGTAAGACCACGCCCCCGCCTCCTGATCCATCGCCTGAAGAAAAACTCCCATCAGTATTCACCTTGCACCAGGCCGGCTCTGGTCGCTTAGCCGTCACTTATGGGTCTTCAATCATAGGTGCATCCCTTGCGTCGTTACGAGCCAGCCACAACTGGTAGATGGCCAACATAGCAACGCCCAATTCCTTCTCCTTCAGCTTCCCAAACCAGTCCAACAGCCAGCCCTGCAATTCACTGTGTGAGTGCAGATCACTTGGTGGCGACACAAGAGCCAGACCCGTTCTAGCTCGCAGTGTGCTCCACACATGGGATGAATGAGGGCATCCCCAGAACCTGTGAACTAGGGATTCAGATCTGTCACACGCAATGCACCTGACCCCCATCTTAATCTTTCTCCTTTGCAGCTCTTCACCCATAGCTAGACCATTCTTAATTAGGCGCCAACAGTGCACCTTTATTTTGTTTGCAACATCAACTGACCATAACGCCAGCCAACCCTGATGCATATCCAGATTATACGAAGAGCTCGCCCTTCCCAATTGCGCAGATCGGATTTGTCTTTTAAGATGATATGCCGACCGAACAGTAAAATCCCATTTTTGGTGTAATTCCAAGCCATATAATCAGCGGATCCAGCCCTACCCACAGGAATCTTCATGATATCGGCAACATCAGCTTCAAAGAAACAATCACTCAGCTTGTTTTGATCCCAGCCATTCCTATTTGGTTCCAGTAGTTTACTAACTTTTGCAACCTGCACACCCGGACGATGGCCAAAGGGACGTTTTAGTGTTGATCTCGGAATCCAGTTATGGTTCCAAACATCAATCGCCGAACCATCCCCGACCCTCCATATAAGCCCTTCCTTCAAAAGATCTCTGCCATGCATGATGCTCTTCCAAGTGAAGGAGGCCCGTTTGGGACATCTTGCTGTCAAGAAGTCGCCATCCTTGAAATATCTAGCTCGTAAAACCCGGGCACACAACGAATTGGGGGAGGTGACCATTCTCCAGGCTTGCTTAGCCAACAGTGTCTGATTGAAATCTTCATAATTCCTGAAACCCATACCTCCATTCTTTTTCGAGACACACATCTTCTCCCAACTAAGATTAACGAATTGGGGGTGCCGCTGATGGGCAACGGAAAGTAGTAATATAGAGTTAACAAGATTATTATGGCCTAATTGTATTTTTACTACGTTCAGAGCTTTTTTTACTAATGTGGATAACTATTAGTAGATTGGTGAAATTTTCGAAAAATAAATACATTATTATAGCAGTATTTTTTTGAAAAAAAAAAGCTACAAGGGCCGGTTGCAACGTGGGCAGAGATGGGCGGCACCACCGCCCAGCCGAGCATGCGCATTGGCACGTTCCACCGCTCGCGTGGATTCTTTGCGGTCAGCGCCCGCGGGCCCCACGCGTTACTTCCTCGTCCTATTTATACACACACTGACTCTCCGTGACTCGACCGCACACGGGAGAACGAAACCTCAATCGAACAGTTGATCTGCGCCGAAAAAGCTCTCGTCGGCAATCATGGCGAAGCCGCCCGTGCCCATGATCATCTCCACCGTGACCTACTGGTGCGTCGACCTCACCTCCTCCTCCGCTCCCTGTTTCCTTCGATCCGATGTAACAGCACTTTGGCTTCGATCTGGGCTGACAGCTCTCTGCGTGCAGCTGCGGGGCCTGCGGGTACGACCTGAAGCTGAGCTCGCTGGCGCGGGACACGGCGTCCGGCGGCGGCGCGAGGCATCGCCGGAGGAGCGTGGTGGTGTTCGAGGCCATCGACGACACGCGGTTCGGCCACCTGGACGAGTTCCGCTGCCTCGACGTGCGCTCGCTCCGCCTCTTCGCGCGCCGCACGCGCCTGCTCTGCCGCAAGTGCGGCGCCCACCTCGGCTACGGCTACCACGAGCACGACACCGCCGCCGACAGCAAGCCGCCGCGCTACCACATCAAGATCCGGGCGCTCCACCCCGCCTCGGACCCGGCGGCGCCGTCGGATCCCGTGATCTGATCTCACGGCCCTGCCCGTATTCTCTTGATTTTCTCTCCTCTCGACGCGTTCGCGAATCGCTGTCGCCCGCCGCTGTTACTTTCGCTCCTCCATCCAAGTGGCTCCCTCTCGCTCCGCTTGCATCTCAAGGATTGCGCAGGCTGATTGATTGATGGATTGGGATTGTTTTTCTTTCTCGTTTTTCACTCCGTATATAATCTATGGCGAAATTATTGGTGTACAAAATTCTGCATTATTGGTCTTGACTTGCTGTATTATACATGGAGCTAAAAGTCAAAAGTTTTGTTCTGCCAGCTCCGTCCGGCTGTGCTGCTGCAGCTTTCATCTCTTCACTGTTCCACCACTCTGAAGTCTGAACTTCCAACCTATACAGTAGTAGGCTTGACATTGACCCTGTAGAGGGGAATCACCTAGAGCACCAGTCATCAGCTTTCCCTCCACATCGTGGATACCCAGGCTGAATCATAGTACACTTTAGTATTTAACTGTATAAGACAACTAAACAATGAGCTTATTCCGAAGACTGCTCTTCCAGAGCCTAGAGAGCTAGGGTTTCCACATAAATCGAAAATAATCCGAGCCTGGGCACCAAGGTACCCAAATCGAAAATACACACCTGGAAAGACAAGCTTCAGAAGTTTGTATGTTGTGGGATCAAATTTGCGCCTATAAATTTTGGTTGAAAACATAGCTATTGATGGCCAGTCCAAAGAAAAAAACATGAGGCTTTTCACACTATATGCTATCCTATTTTAATAGCATATATGGCATATGTCCGTAGTTTTCAACCAAAATTTACAGGTAAATACTTCACCCTGTAGCGTTCATGTGTCGTCAGAACATCTAACTGTGGTTTTACTTGCTGCTTCTAGTCCCAAAAGATGGCTACCCGTAATACTGCTGCGAAATCAACCGTGGTTCAAAGTGATTTCCAACGTGGGAGGGGCCACGTGGTATTTTGATAGCAGGGGTACAACATCACCAAAATTGCAAGCATGAGGACTTGAACTCGGGTGGGTGGGAAGGCATCAGCCCCTCCCCACCACTAGGCTATGCCTTAGTCTGTACCGTGGTTCAAAGTGGACCCTGAGCTTCCTCCTGCATCCCATCCTGATCAGCGATTACGGTGCATCCTATCTTGATTCATGTATCCTGCTGTGTTTACCTTCTCCTGAAACTCCTACACACTGAAAAACTACATGTACATAGCTCAAAGATGAGAAAAAACAGCAAAGAAGCAACAGTTAGGCATACCTTTGTTCTCAGAACTGGATGCTGCCCATAAGGAGGACAAACAATGAGGAAGACAGGTGCAGGCTCTGGAGTCTGCCAAGTGACTGAACTAGCATGCAACAGCAATGGATGTCGCCCCACCAACACCAACACCCCTACCATCTTCTCCGTCATCAGCAAACAGTGGTGGAGGGGTAGAGGACAGGCAGAGAGGGCAAGGTAAACATCGCTTTTGTGTGAGTTAGTGTTGGGTTTGCCATATAGTGGCACAAGTTACTGTGTAGCAGTAATGTGTAGACGTGATGCTGCATGGGGTACAGGCTCACAAGTCCCTTTCAGACATAAAGGAACTTGACAGTACGCTCCCATCGACCTAACATCATTTGCCTGCTAAAGTTACAACTTCAAGATTTTACCATGCAAACCTGAGCTCCAATAATGGTACCATGTACCAAGAGCTTGCATCAAGGGATGTGAGCAGAACTGGGATTTAACCGGTTGATTTGTGAACGGGATAGAAACTAACATGCTGTATTCTGCAGTCATAATACTGTTGGATCTTGAACAAGCTTCCAGAAAATCACAAAGCAGCCTGGACGAATATGATCAACCACATTTCATGAATCACAGTCGTGACTTATGAGTTCTGCATAAACCAAATTCACTCGATAAATCAAATGCTCAAGAGCGTAGAACTTAAGTAGTGAAGCATCAAATGTGCTAGGTAGATCAACGGTCTGTGTTTTTATTCAGGAGGCAGACAACACCCATTTTTCACCTAAAGAAACTGCGGAAGTACAGAGATCCAGCTCCAGCATAATACCCAGAAGACAAAGCACAGAGCAAGTTTAGCAACCGCATAGCACACACCCATCCATGGGATCGCCGGAAGACTGGTTGTATTTGCTCTTACAGCTCTAAATCTAAAAGAAAAAGATATTTGTGATTATATTTCTCCTCGCTATGTGATGCTCAACAGCTTGTAATCTGAGAAGAGATCAACTTATTAAACCCTACCCAACTTTCTAGAAGGCAACTGTAAATGAAATTGACTTTGGGTAAGAGTAAAGTTCACAAGGAATTTTGCTTTTGACTGTTGTGTTGAAAGTACAGCTTGTGGGTTGTGCACCATGAGGATTAGAAAAAGTATCGAGACGAAGTAATGTGTTTCTCTTTTTGACATAAAGATTGTTCCCAGCCATGGCTTAACACGTGACATACAACACAAAGACAAAAGGGCATATACTCCTACATTTCAAACAACAACAACAACAAAGCCCTTATTCCCAAACAAGTTAGGGTAGGCATACTCCTACATTTCAAACACTGGAGAGAAATTCTCAAGTCTGAAGCACTTCATAGAAATTAAAGATATTCCAGCATAAAGATGATAATTCATGTTCCGCATTTACCTTACCTTAGTAGATTCCTTAAAACATGCCTTGTAAGTATTGTTTTTTTTTTTCAAGTTCATTCTTGTAGTCCTTCGTTTCGAGACTCGGTCTGAGGTTGGCGGTTGCTCAACTTACTTTATAACCTGGTGTGAACAATAGCCTCAGAATTATGAATAAATAGGTTAGTTAAACGATAGAATAGGAAGAATCTGGTTTGAGTTAGGAAAATGGGATAAATATAATCCACCGTGATACCAAGACAGCCTTAGTATAAAAAATGATGATGTGTTTGAACAACAAGGCCATTCTTATGTCAGGCTTATCAATCTGGGTAGTGATTACATAACTAGGGTATTATGTGGGATCCCACTTATATCCCAAGTTCGTTTGAGGGTTTTTAGTTTAAACTTTGAGAAAAAAAAATGAATTAGAACTCTTTGGTTGAGCTATTGGTGGGACATAAAGTCCCCAATTGTATCCCCATGACCCCATACATGACCTACATGAGAGTAACACAGGAGCAGTAGAAAAGAGTCTTGTCTATATGGTCCTGCTGATTAGTTTTTAGGACATGCTCTGGTGTAATATACCATAGATCTAAAGTTGCTGTGCTCTTACAATATTGGGCAGGGATGCAGCAAGTAGGCTGTAAAGAACTACTGAGGGAGCAGGGTAGAATAAGCTGTTTGTTGGTCTGGGTATGCCCTCAGGCCAGATCAACCAAAACTTGCCTGCAAGGAAGGTAGTAGTGTTATTTGTGATTTGGTTTACTGGATGGAGTTTATGTAACGGTATACCAGTTTAGTTGTTTAGATATGAACTTCTGCTTGATGCTTCTTATTGGTAGGATGGTTACCCCCACAAAGGTGCATGTACTATACATTTGTACATCATTGTGTCTGCTGATTGCTAAACAGACAAGTAGGAAGCATGAAAGAGCCGTTGGTGTAAACTAGCAACAGTATTTGCAGGATAACTAACCTTTGATTAACTTAACTTGGAATGGTCCATTCTTGTTAACAAAAAGGAAGGAACTACAATTTTTTCGATTGTAGGAAACTAGAAAGGGGAAAACAGACATCCCTCTCATACACACTAGGATTTATGTCGGATGAATTATGCTCTAAGAGCATGTCTAACAGACCCCTTAAATTTCCGCCCCGTAAAACACGTGTAGAGGGCCCTGTATATAAAACGCGAGTACTTTTAACCGGACAAAAACGCCTCCCGTCTAGCAGTCCCCGTATACGAAAACTGTAAAAGAGGAATATGCTTCTTTTTTCATCTCTTCGCGCTGCAGCCCCGCCGCCGGACCTGCCGCCCCACCGGACCTGCCGCCCCGCACCACCGGACATGCCGCCCCGAGCTGCTGCCACGCGCCGCCCCGCCGCCTCGCCCCGCTTCTCAGGCCGCGGGCGGCCCCCGTCGCCTTGCGCCGCCTCAGGCCGCCATGGCCCCCGTCGCCTTGTGCCGCCTCAGGCCGCCATGACCCCCGTCGCCTTGTGCCGCCTCAGGCCGCCATGGCCACCCTGGCCCTGCCCCGTCGCGGCGCCCCCGCCCTGCCCGCGCCGGCGCCAGTTCCGCCCCGTCCCGCCAGCTCCGCCCCGAGTGGGAGAACGCGGAATTTTGCTTCAAAATTCATCTAGTTTTTTCATTATTTGATAGAAATCTTGATGGGTTGAAAGAAATTGGTAGAGATTTGATAGAATTTAGAGCTCGTTGGCTGGAATTGGTCGCCGGAGTGGAGTTTGTTTGGCGGCGGCGCGGCGAGGTCCGGTGGTGCAGAGTGCAGTTTTCACCCCCTACAAGCCCCTCCACCCTCTATAAGTAAGGGGCGAGGGAGAAAATTCCCAGGGCCCTGTATATTTTAGATACGGGGTGAACCGTTTAGGGGGCCTGCTAGACGGCCATTTTCGCCCGCACTCCGTATACCGCCGGAATTATACAAGTCCGGCGTGGTTTAGGGGGTCTGTTAGACCTGCTCTAAGGTAAGAAGGGTGTTTTTCTTCTATACACTCCAAGATAACTGTTACTAACAAAATTCCCAGATAATTATGTTTTATATAAGGAAATAAATAAGGCATAATGGGCAATCCCCTAGTTTGTAAACTTGTGAAATATTTGGAAACCCTTGGTTACATAACCATCAGTTTCATTTTAAACAGCGATAGTTGAGATTCCACTGGAAAACAAGCATGCAGCATCCCGTTACAGATTTACCTTCCTGCTGCAATCATGACGAAGAATAGATGGCGATTGTTGGTAAATCCTGAATAGCTTTAGGACAACCTCTGATGCAGCATTCAGCAAACCAAGGACTTCACCTCATTTGCCAGTGTTTATCATTTTTCTTCCGCTTGCCTGAACAGAGCAGAGTCGTCACTTTCCTCAAGTTTCGTTAGATTTCAGAACAGAGAAAATTGCTAGTAGATGTTTTACAGAGGAAACAGGAACAACATGGTCTAACGATCTTATGGAGAAACGCTGCATGAGTTGCAGCAATTAGTTATGCACCTCCCGCTAATTTAATGCATGGAACACTGTTAGTATACTAAATCACACACTAAATGCAGTTGCCTATTGGGTGCGGCAGCATACATATGGCATGAGCCGTACGGCCTGTTCTTTAGTCATGAATTCTGAACTTGAGGAACTTGTAGCTTAAGCATCTCTATTGTTCATTTGGACATTCCAGAGAAGAGAAAACGTCGCAGCTTAAGCATCTCTATTGTTCATTTGGACATTCCAGAGAAGAGAATGTGTAGCTTAAGCATCTCTATTGTTCCTTTGTAGCTTATTAAGCAACTGTTAGAATCACAGATACGGCGCGTCAGATATGCATCCCTATACCTCACTTTCCAGTTTCGCTGTCATATCGAGTCAGATGCTTGGATCGTCGCCAGGATCCTACAGTCTGTGGTCAGCCTACGATGGGCGATGATATCGTTAAGGAAACCTGGAGCGGAAGGATAACAATGTCCACCCAAACCACGGGCCAGGAGCAACGGCGGCGGTCAGAAACAGCTGCGAGATTGAACCAGCCAACAGACCAACCAGACCAACCAACTAACCACGGAGAAAAACCAGCAGCTAACCAACCGCGCCCGCATGCGTGCGCGCCCAGGTCGAAGTTCGAACGGATGGAGATAGATCCGCCGCGAAGCAAGGGCAGCAGGAAACCCAAACAGAGCCGGAGAAGAAGAGGCGAATCCGCCGCACCAACCTCACGCCGTTACGCGGAACCAGCTGGGGGCGGCCGCTGCTTGGCGTCGGAGCCGCCACTCCGCGTAGCATCTATCAGCGGCCGCCGTCGCCAGCTCCGCTCCACCGAACCCATCACCTCGGCGCCAGCTTTGGGAAATGTTTGGGATGTTTTTTGGGGAGATTTTGCCGTGTCGGTGCTGATCGGGAACCAAATCGTAACCGCCTGCTCCTGGGCGTGTGGCTGACGACAGGGCAGATTCGCGCACACGGTGACGAAGATGGCGCGGGGGAGGTCGCTGCGCTCGTGGCTGGCTGTGACAGTACGACTTGTATGACTGCGTGAGGATGGATGACGTGGTAGGCAGTTAGGTCAAAGGTCGACGGTATACATGACCCACGATTATTTTGAGGTCCTGTTTTGTTCGTCAACCTCAACAACGGAACATGGAGAGTGTTCACTAACCTCTTCGACCTTCTTCAAGAAGGAGAAAACAATTTGCGGTGGCTCACGATGGACGCTCTCTACCTTTCCTCTACTGGAAGGCGCGGGCTAAAGTCAAGTTCGTCTTGGAAAGGGACGAAAACGCTAAGTTTGTCCATGCCTCTGCTACGTGCAAGCTCCGTCGCAACATCATCACGTCTCTGACCGTGGATGGTGTCGACACCTCTGACCATGCCGGTAAGGCCAACATCCTTTAGTCCTTTTTCTCCAACTTGCTGGGTACGGTCTCCACCACTTCCTGGAGGTTCGACCTCCCCTCCCTCTACCCGGATGCTCCTTCCCTTTCAACCTGCCTCAGTGTCCCCTTCACTCAACAGGAAATTAATTAGGGACGCCTTTTCGTCGATGAACAAATTGTCTAGCCTCGTCCGGATGGTTTTGGTCCTGCTTTTTTCTCCACTTTCTAGGACACGGCATCTTCAAAGTGTTCTCCTCCTTCTATGACGGATCCTTTGATCTCTCTCGTATTAATAGGGCCTTCCTTGTCCTTCTGCCTAAGACTGACTCCGCCACTCCCTCTGATTTCCGGCCTATCTCTCTCCAAAACTGCATCATGAAAGTCATCACCAAGGTCCTTACGACTAGACTAAAAATTGTTATCCACGGCATGGTGGATACCGATCAAACTGGGTTCCTCTCTGGGCGGCGCATCTCGGAGAATATTGTGTATGCTGCCGACCTTATCCAGTGTTGCCACACAAGGAAAGCCCCTGCCACTATCTTCGAGATTGATTTCCGGAAAGCCTTTGACTTCGTCAACTGGGCTAGCCTGATTGCCATCCTCAGAGCCCGTGGTTTCGATGACCTTTTGGTGTGTCTGGATGGAGCGCATCCTCGGATCCGGTCATACCGTGATCCTCCTCAATGGGGTTCCTGGGGACTGGATCCGGTGCAAAAATGGACTACGCTAGGGGGATCCGCTCTCCCCGTACCTTTTCATCATCGTGGCCGACGTCCTCCAACGCCTCATTCGCAAAGCCTGGTCTGAGGGCTCCCTTTCCCACCCAATCTCCCCGGACTCACCGTGTCCGGTCCTGCAATACGCGGATGACACTCTGATCATCTGTAAGGCTGAGCAGGGGGCAGCTAGCTGCCTCAAGAGGGTCCTTGAGGACTTCGCGTCTACTACTGGGTTTGCTATCAATTTCCACAAGTCCTGTTTCATTCCCATGCATGTGACCCCCTCTTGGCGAACGAGATGGCCTCCACACTTGGCTGCCCTATCTCATCCTTTCCCCAACCTTATCTTGGGCTTCCTCTCTCCCCTACCAAGCTGCATGCCTCCGCCTACACCCCCTTATTCTCTCTTTCGACCGTCGTCTCTCTGGATGGCGGGCGCACCTCCTCTCCTCTGGTGGCCGACTTGTCTTGTGTAATGTTGTGCTGAATAACCTTGCTACTTATTACATGTTCTCATACTTGTTGCATGTGGGTGTGCTGGAAAGCATGGGCGGACCCAGGACAAATTTTTAGTGGGGGCAAAAATTAGCTAAGTGGTGAAAATATATTTGCTAAGTGGGGGCAAATCAGTTCTTAGCTTAATTAATTACAAGGTGAGTGAGAATTGAGTGGGGGCATCCGCCCCCATTGAGTATACCCTGGATCCGCCCATGCTGGAAAGTATTGATAAGAGACGTCGAGCTTTTTTCTGGACTGGGAAGGACTCCTGTTCCGGTGCACGATGTCTAATTGCTTGGGACAAGGTGTTGCTATCTAAACAGGAGGGCGGTTTCTGCATCAAGGACCTCCACCGGTAGAACAGGTGTTTGCTGCTTAGTTTCGTGCATAGGTTACACTGCTCTGACTCCCTTCCATGGAAGGAATGGTTCATTGCTCACTCTGGACCGAACCTCGGTGACTGCTCTTCCACTCCCTCGTTCCTTGAGAGGATCGTTGCAAAGTGCCTCCCTCTCTACCGTGCCATCACCAGGTCGACGGTGGTGGACGGGAGATCGATGTCCTTCTAGATGGACAAGTGGCTCCCTAGTGGGGCGCTTGCGACGCACTTCCCTGCCCTGCTCTCCCACTACACCCGGCCACACGCTTCGGTGGCCTCTGTCGTTGAGGGAGGACTGCACCTTGATACGTCTCAAACGTATCTATAATTTCTTATGTTCCATGCTACTTTATTGATGATACTCACATGTTTTATACACATTATATGTCATTATTATGCGTTTTCCGGAACTAACCTATTGACGAGATGCCGAAGGGCCGATTGCTTGTTTTCTGCTGTTTTTGGTTTCAGAAATCCTAGTAAGGAAATATTCTCGGAATCGGACGAAATCAACGCCCAGCATCTTAGAAATCCACGAAGCTTCCAGAACACCCGAGAGCAACCAGAGGGGGGCCACAGGACAACCAGATGACAGGGCGGCGCGGCCCAAGGGGGGGGCGCGCCCCCCTATTGTGTCACCGCCTCGTCAGCCCTCCGACTCCGCCTCTTCGCCTATTTAAAGGTCCCTGACCTAAAACATCGATACGGAAAAGCCACGGTACGAGAAACCTTCCAGAGCCGCCGCCATCGCGAAGCCAAGATCTTGGGGACGGGAGTCTCGCGTTCCGGCACGCCGCCGGGACGAGGAAGTGCCCCGGAAGGCTCCTCCATCGACACCACCGCCATCTTCATCATCGCCGCTGTCTCCCATGAGGAGGGAGTAGTTCTCCATCGAGGCTAAGGGCTGTACCGGTAGCTATGTGGTTAATCTCTCTCCTATGTACTTCAATACAATGATCTCATGAGCTGCCTTACATGATTGAGATTCATATGAGTTTTGTATCACTATTAGTCTATGTGCTACTCTTGTGATGTTATTGATAACCCACAAGTATAGGGGATCGCGGCAGTCTTCGAGGGAAGTAAAACCCAAATTTATTGATTCGACACAAGGGGAGGTAAAGAATACTTATAAGCCTTAACAACTGAGTCGTCAATTCAGCTGCACCTGGAAAAGCACTAATAACAGGGGTGATGTGAAAGCAGCAGTAGTATGAGAGCAATAGTAACAGTAACATAGCAGCAGTAGCAATAACACAGGAGCAATGGCACCGGAAAATAGTTGATACTACTTCCAATGTCATGTAGAACGAGTATATAATGATGAAAGATGGACCGGGGTTCCCAGCGATCTACACTAGTGGTAACTCTCCAATAACAAGTGACAAGTGTTGGGTGAACAAATTACAGTTGGGCAATTGATAGGATTCAAAGCATTAAATTAGAACATCCAGCTTATTAATCATGTAGGCATGTTTTCCAATTATAGTCGTACGTGCTCGCAATGAGAAACTTGCACAACATCTTTTGTCCTACCAGCCGGTGGCAGCCGGGCCTCAAGGGAATCTACTAGATATTAAGGTACTCCTTTTAATAGAGTACCGGAGCAAAGCATTAACACTTGGTGAAAACATGTGATCCTCACATCACCGCCATCCCCTCCGGTTGTCCCGATTTCTGTCACTTCGGGGCCTTTGGTTCCGGACAGTGACATGTGCACACAACTTGTAGATACAATCTAAGCAATAATTATAGAGCTTAAATCTAAGATCATGCCACTCGGGCCCTAGTGACAAGCATTAAGCATAACAAGATTGCAGCAACAATAACTTCACAAACTTTATAGATAGACTAATCATAATGTATCATCCATCGGATCCCAACAAACACAACACCGATTACATCAGATGGATCTCAATCATGTAAGGCAGCTCATGATATCATTGTATTGAAGTATATGGGATAGAGAGTACCAACTAGCTACTGCTAGAACCCGTAGTCCATGGGGGAACTACTCACGGAGCATGATGGAGGCGGTGGCGTTGATGGAGATGGCTTCCGGGGGCACTTCCCCGTCCCGGTAGGGTGCCGGAACAGAGACTTCTGTCCCCCGAATTGGAGTTTCGCGATGGCGGCGGCGCCCCTGGAGTCTTTCTGGAGTTTCGTCAAAAGGTGTCGCGTTTTTAGGCCGGGACGGCTTAAATAGGCGAAGAGGCGGAGTCGGAGGGGCCACGGGGCCTCCTCCCCATAGGCCGGCGCGGCCAGGGTGGAGCCCGCGCGGCCCTGTCGTGTGGGGCCCCCCTGGCTCGCCTCCGACTCTCCTTCGGTGTTCGGGGCCTTCGGGAAAAATAAGATGTTTGGCGTTGATTTCGTCCAATTCGAGAATATTGCCCGAACAGCCTTTTTGGAACCAAAAACGAGCAGAAAACAGAGCCGGCACTTCGGCATCTTGTTAATAGGTTAGTTCCGAAAACGCATAAAAACGTTATAAAGTGCAAGCAAAACATGTAAGTATTGTCATAAAACAAGCATGGAACATCGGAAATTATGGATACGTTGGAGACGTATCGGCATCCCTAAGCTTAGTTCCTACTCGTCCTCGAGTAGGTAAACGATAAAAAGAATAATTTATGTAGTGACATGCTACTTACATAACCTTGATCATACTATTACAAAGCACATGAGATGAATGAAGTGACTCAAGGCAATAATCTATAGTTGCTAACAAATAGATAACATATAGCAAAACTTTTCATGAAGAGTACTTTCAAGACAAGCATCAAAAGTCTTGCACAAGAGTTAACTCATAAAGCAATAGATTCAAAGTAAAGGCATTGAAGCAACACGAGAGGAAGATTTAAGTTTCAGCAATTGCTTTCAACTTTCAACATGTATATCTCATGGATAATGGTCAACACAAAGTAATATGATGAATGCAAATAAGCAAGTATGTAAGAATCAATGCACGGTTGACACAAGTGTTTGCTTCTAAGATGGAAGGAAGTAGGTAAGCTGACTCAACCTAAAGTAAAAGAATGGCCCTTCGCGAGAGGAAGCATTGATTGCTATATTTGTGCTAGAGCTTTGGTTTTGAAAACATAAAGAGAGCATAAAAGTAAAGTTTTGAGAGGTGTTTGTTGTTGTCAACGAATGGTAGTGGGCACTCTAACCCCCTTGCCGAGACAAACCTTCAAAGAGCGGCTCCCATTTTATTTTATTTTTGGGTGGCACTCCTTCCAACCTTTCTTTCACAAACCATGGCTAACCGAATCCTCGGGTGCCTGCCAACAATCTCATACCATGAAGGAGTGCCATTTTATTTAGTTTTATTATGATGACACTCCTCCCCACCTTTGCTTTCTCAAGCCATGGCTAACCGAATCCTTCGGGTGCCGTCCAACAATCACATACCATGGAGGAGTGTCTATTTTGGTTAATTAATTTGGGACTCGGGAATCCCATTGCCGGCTCTTTTTGCAAAATTATTGGATAAGCGGATGAAGCCACTAGTCCATTGGTGAAAGTTGCCCAACAAGATTGAAAGATAAACACCACATACTTCCTCATGAGCTATTAAACATTGACACAAATCAGAGGTGATAAATTTTGAATTGTTTAAAGGTAGCACTTAAGCAATTTACTTTGGAATGACGGAGAAATACCATGTAGTAGGTAGGTATGGTGGACACAAATGGCATAGTGGTTGGCTCAAGGTTTTGGATGCACGAGAAGCATTCCCTCTCAGTACAAGGCTTTGGGCTAGCAAGGTTATTTGAAGCAAACACAAGTATGAACCGATACAGACAAAACTTACATAAGAACATATTGCAAGCATTATAATACTCTACACTGTCTTCCTTGTTGCTCAAACACTTTTACCAGAAAATATCTAGACCTTAAGAGAGACCAATCATGCAAACCAATTTCAACAAGCTCTACGATAGTTCTCCACTAATAGGTTTAAACTACATGAAAAAACTTAATCATGATCTACTTGAGAGCTCAAAACAATTGCCAAGTGTCAAATTATTCAAGACAATATGAGGCATTTTCTGTTTCCAACCAAATAACCATAAGTGATGTAGCTTCCAACTTTTATCATTAAACATTAAAAGTAAAACGAAGAACAAGTGTTCATATGAAAAAGCGGAGCGTGTCTCTCTCCCAAACAAGGATTGCTAGGATCCGATCTTATTCAAACAAAAACAAAAATAAAAGCACACGGACGCTCCAAGTAAAGCACATATGATGTGACCGAATAAAAATATAGTTTCAATAGAAGAAACCCGATAAGTTGATGAAGAAGGGGATGCCTTGGGCATCCCCAAGCTTAAACGCTTGAGTCTTCTTGAAATATGCAGGGATGAACCACGGGGGCATCCCCAAGCTTAGGCTTTTCACTCTTCTTGATCATATATCATCCTCCTCTCTTGACCCTTGAAAACTTCCTTCACACCAAACTTCTCATAAACTTCATTAGAGGGGTTAGTACTCAAAAACTTGAATCCACCTTGGTCCTGTAGTGACACATTGCAAGAACTCAATAAAACATTAGCTACAGCTCTCCACGTCTAGAAAGCCTTGCTTAAAGTCCACAAGAGACAATGCAAAAACAGAGACAGAATCTGCCAAAACAGAACAGCCAGTAAAGACGAATTTTAAAGAGGTACTTCCGTTGCTCAAATCAGAAAACTCAAAACTAATGAAAGTTGCGTACATATCTGGGGAACACGCACGTAAATTGGCATATTTTTCTGAGTTACCTACAGAGAAAACAGCCCAGATTCGTGACAGATAGAAATCTGTTTCACGCGCAGAAATCCAAATCTAGTATCAACCTTCGATTAGAGGCTTCACTTCGCACAACATTGCAATAAAATAAAGATAAGGAGAGGTTGCTACAGTAGTAACAACTTCCAAGACACAACAAAACAATAGCAAAATAAACACATGGGTTATCTCCCAAGAAGTGCTTTCTTTATAGCCATTAAGATGGGCTCAGCAGTTTTGATGATGCACTCGCAAGAAATAAGAGTTGAAGCAAAAGAGAGCATCAAAAAGCAAATTCAAAACACATTTAAGTCTAACCCACTTCCTATGCATAGGAGTCATGTACATAAATAAATTCATGAAGAACAAAGTGACAAGCATAAGAAGATAAAACGAGAGTAACTTCAAAAGTTTAAGCATATAGAGAGGTGTTTTAGTACCATGCAAATTTCTACAACCATATTTTCCTCTCTCATAATAATTTTCAGTAGCTTCATGAACAAACTCAACAATATAACTATCACATGCAGCATACTTTTCATGATCCATAAACACATAATTTTTATCAAGCTCAAAAATAATAGGATTAAAACTTTCAAACACACTTTTATCAATAATATAACAAGATGGTTGATCAATCTCAAGAGATATGGGACTCATAGATAATGTCAAGACCTCTCCAATCCCATTTTCATTAGTAGTACAATTAATATTATCAAGTAACATAGGACCATCATGAAGAGCTTTATCATAAACATTTGCTACGCAAAATTCTTTAGTTCCATGCATTTCGACATCAGGCACAAACAAAGCATTATCATAAGATTTATCAAAGTAGCATGGATTATCATAAATAACAGTAGCATAATTATTCTCACAAGTATTACTCATAGGGAATATTTCAAGAGAATCCACAGGAACATAACATTCAACCTCTTTCGGTAAGCATGGAGGACAATCAAATAGTGTAAGAGATAAAGAGTTACTCTCATTAGAAGGTTGGCATGGGTAGCTAATCCATTCTTCCTCCTTTTGTTCATCACTCTCCTCTTCTTTTTCATCCAATGAGCTTTCGGGTTCATCAATTTCCTCCTCTTTTTCATCCAATGAGCTTTCGGGTTCATCAATTTCTTCTTCCACAGGTCCCGCAAATTGTGAGTGCATTCTTGTGCATTAATGAGTCTCTCTTTATAATCAATGATATAAGGATTATCAGTGTAACTTTCATTGCAAAAATTAAGGATAGAAGAGACATAATCTTTAAGGTCCTTACAAACAACACAAGTTTCATAATTTTTAACCATGAAGGATTCCATCTCAGAGGCTCCCATAAATATGACAAATTGTTCTACCTCTTCAAACCCAAAATGAATATAGCTATTCCGATTATAGTTCTTAATTAAAAATTCCTCACTAAAGCCACATTGAAATTTAATGTGGCACCCCGGACCAACTGTCCGAAATACCCGTTATGCATTCACTCATGATCCCATGATCAGTGTAACATGAGCACATAACCGAACTGATAAACAGAATTACAACATCCATTACATAGTACCGAAATAATAAATAGTCTTACAAACGGTCTTATGACCAAGTCTTACACAAATGGCCACATCGGGCTGAATTCAAACATCCAAAAGCAGCGGATACAAATCAACTTCGTCGGGCCCAATCCATGCCTTAAACCCTACGAGCGGCTGACCAGGAAACGTCCTAAGTCGCATAGTCGTCTCGATAACCACCATCATCTTCGAAATCCTCCTCATAGTCTGGCCAAGTAAATAGCCAGGGACAAAGCCGTGAGTACATTTTGAATTGTACTCGCAAACCATTCACAAAGTAACATATAAAAGGGATCAAGGTACCGAGAACTAAACTAGGAGATCAAGAGGGAATATCTAATTTCAATTAAGAATATGTCATGTAGGAGAGAAGAAGTGTTTTGGTGGAGTTAGCATCTCGACTTCATGGGCGAAGGAGACACTTAAAGATTCATCTGAGACATCTCTACATGAATTAATTTAAGAAGACTCTTCACGACATAAACACCTAGGAAGGGTAGACCCAAATTTTATTTCCTTTCCGACCATCTCACCATGGCCACCACTATTTTTCCAGTACTCCAAGTACCAACAGAAACATTTCTTTTCTTTGCAAAACATTTCTAAAACAAAACTCAACACAGCTAAGCAACGGCCATCCCAACTGTCCATGACCGCGGACGCGGCTATTCGAATAGATTTTTACTCTGCAGAGTTTGCGCACTTTCCCCACAAGATCCGATAAATCCGCCGGGATCATCCCCGGTCCATCATACGAAAGTATGTGGGTCTCGGATAATCGGTCGAAACTTTTCGCTTATCCAAATTAGCAAGAGGTCCTACCCTATGGAGTATGTACCTCCCCGGCACCGTGGCAGCACACCTCCATTTGAGCGTGGCTCCACCGCCAAGCCAGGAGACCCATAGTGTCTTCCGGACGGGTCAGCCCCGAGGCCTCCCGTTATACTATTGTCCCAACCTTGACAACCCGGACTCGGGAGTAACCGTACCCTTGTATAGTTATGCGGTGCCTCAAGCTAAAGTGAACAAATGTCAAGTTAAGCCCCGTGCCCATGTTGGAGTAATGTGGTTGCGCGGATTGGTTGTTCTGGGCGAATACATAGAACCATGTGTTGTTTTTCCCAAAACCAAGTTACCATACCACCTCTCCTTCAGAACCTCAATATTGTTTTATTTAAACCTTTACTCAAAGTTACACATGGGCAAGATCTCATCTTCCCAAGGTTTTTAAGAAAAACTTTTACAACAAGGTAAGACCTTGAGGGTTTTCCCAACCTAAAGTTTATGTGTGAACTAAGATGTACAATAGCATCAAGGTTGCCATCATACTATGAAGGTGTCAACAACATTCATACTCACACGGAGCATGGATGAAGATAATCAAAAAGTGGAGCAATAATCATGATGTTAACCCAAGTTTGAACTAGAATTAGGAGGTGTCAATTGAGTGAGTTTTAATCCACATACTTAGAGTAAGTACGCGAATCTACCGAGAGTGAATAAATACATACTTGGCGGCAAGTATGTCAAAGAAGAGAATTATCCAACCGTAAAACGCAAAAGATCAAGATGGGGAAGAATAAAAAGATCTCAACCAAGAACATAGAAAATCAAGGAATCAAAGTAAATGGCTTGCCTTGGCCGGCTAGTCCCTGGTCTTCTTCAACACCTTCTCCAAAATCCTCCCCTTCGGCTTCTCCCACGTTCGTATCTAGCGTCGCGAAAAAAAATAGAAGAACAACATACAATCAACACATAGCTCAAAATCAAGTTTTAAAAGAATATGATAAAGCATGCAGGGGTGTATGTTGTATCAAAGTAAAATCATGCATTGGCCAAATTTATAATAAAGGGTTGGGGTGGGAGATTAAATAACAACAAAATTTCAATGAACAACATTTCATGTGACACACCATTATTATAAATGATCCAGAATTATTTCCTACAGGGACCCATGGTATTTTTTTGAGATGGGCAACAATAAAATAAGATCATTACAATTGGAATCGGTCAAAAATAATAATTCTACGAATTTAGGAATTTAGTGGAGTATGCAGAATACATAGAGCAAGTTTAATACACAAAAATTCGTATAAAAATCCTAAAAATAAGAGGTCAGTGGCATGTGAAAGGTATTAAAAATATCTTTCTAACGCAGTTGGATTCACTAGTTTTCGATTTGTAGAACTCCGGTTATAAGAGATTTGGTTCACTGGTTTTTAGATGCAAAACTGAAAAATTTAAAACGATTTTCAAACGAAAATCTGGGCGGGAAAGGTCTTGGGCCGCGCTGTGAAAGGAATGGGCCGGCCCAGAGAAATTTCCACGCGGGCAGAAAAAAGAAAAACAAAAGGAGAAAAGGAGGGGCCCGTGGTGGGCCAAAGCCATGCATGGGCCGACGTGGCCATGCAGGCCTACGCACGGGAGAGACGGCGTCTCCCTCCTCGCGTCTCCCTGCAGCGACGCCGGCGTCGGGCGGGAAGAAGACGAGGGCGCGGCTTACCGGCGGCGAGCAGCAAGCGTCGGCGGCGGCAGGGTGGGTCGGTGGCGGCTTGGGGCAGGCTCGGCGCGCGTCCAGGACTCCCTCCGGGCGAACAGCAGCTTCTCCCGGCGGTTTCCTCCGCAGGAACTTCCGGGAAGATGGCGGCAGCGTGGCTCCCCGGCGATCCTGGAGAAGAAGGAGGGCGGGTTAGGCCTCAAGGACGAACGGGTGGAAGGAAACAGAGGGGAGAGGGCGGCGTTGCAGCAGAAGGGTCCGGCGACCTTCGTCTTCTCCGGCGGCGGTCACGGCAGGGCTTCGCCGGGGGAAGGACAGCAGCCCAGAGCAGCGCCCCGGGCGCTCTCTGGAGGGTCGGTGGAGGTGGGGAAGAAGTGGGGCGGTGTGAGGGTGGAGGAGGTGCGGGTGGTGGCCTTATATAGGCCGGGGAGTGCAACAGACGGGCGACGGGCGGCGGCCTCGGCCAATCCCGCGAGGGGGACAGCGGCAGCGAGCGGGAGGGAGTCGAGGGGGCGTGCGGCTTCTCGAGGTGTCAGGGAGGGATACGAGGAGGTGAGCGAGGGAAGCGAGGCGTCGAGCGACAGGCGGGCGCGCGCGTGCGTCGTCTCGCGCGGGAGGGTGTCCAGGGCGCTCGTCCGTGGCCAAAATTCGGGTGGGCCTTGAGGCTGGCCTTGGGCCGAGTTGGAGGGAAAAAGGGGAGTCCAGGAGAGGGAGGTTTGTGGCCAGATTTGGGGTGGGCTAAGTGGTGGCACATGGGCTCCAAATCCCGGCCGGGTATGAGAGAAAAAAGAGAAGAAGGAAAAAAAAAAGGGGGTCTCATGGCCACGGCCATAAGAGAGAAATGTGCAAGAAAGAAAAATAAGAGAGGGGGAAGTGTTCCCCCTTCCTAGGGTTTTTTTTTTTTTCAAAAGAGGGAAAGAGTGGTGTCATGGTGAGTGGAGAGAGAGGAGAGGTCATGCTAATGCATGCACACATGCACCCAAAACTTTTGATGAAGAGGGGAATTGTTTCTCCGAAGAGGGATATTGGGTGTTTCTCAATTTGGTGTCAAGAAGAATTTTTTCCCTTTTTTAAATTTTGGTACACAAAATTGTTACTTGGGGTTTTAGGGTGAGAAGTTGTTTATACACACTCACTACCAACAATTTAAACAAAACTACAAGCTATGCACACCAAGTAGCAAGATAAATAAAATTTTTGTTGGCCCAAAATTTTAAAGCTAGAAAATATGCAGGGTTTGAAAAGTGGGTTGTGACAGACCTTCCCCCTTAAAAGAATCTCGTCCCGAGATTCCGGATCTAAGAGCTGAAGAGATATGGGAACTCGCTCCTAAGATAATCCTCCCGTTCCCAGGTGGCTTCCTCCTCGGAATGATTACTCCACTCGGACCTTGAAAAACTTGATCTTTCTTCTGCGAGTGACCCTTATAGCCTCTTCCAGGATTCGAAGTGGTTTCTCGCGGTAGGTTAAATCCCGGTTTAGGTTGATAGAGCGGTGGTCGATGTTCTTGAACACTTCGGGCTTATCAGGCACCTGGAGGCATTTCCGGAGTTGGGAGACATGGAAAACATCATGAAACTCTGACAGTTCTGCGGGTAGCTCCAATTGATATGAGACTTCTCCGCGGCGACCAAGGACCTTGAAAGGACCAATGTACCTTGGTGCCAACTTGCCCTTGACATGGAAACGTTGCATTCCTTTGAGAGGGGTGACACGGAGGTACGCAAAGTCTCCGCTGTTGAATGTCACTTCACGGCGTTTGGGGTTGGCGTAGCTTTTCTGGCGAGATTGAGCAGCCTTCAAGCGATCTCGAATAAGTTGAACTTGTTCTTCTGCTTCACGAAGTATATCAGGTCCGAACACTTGACTTTCTCCAGTCTCGGACCAATTGAGAGGGGTGCGACATTTGCGCCCATAGAGTGCTTCAAAAGGCGCCATCTGGAGGCTGGCCTGATAGCTATTGTTGTAAGAGAACTCGGCGAAAGGCAGACAATTCTCCCATTTGGTTCCGTAAGCTAGGACACAGGCGCGGAGCATATCCTCCAAAATCTGATTCACCCTCTCCGTCTGTCCACCTGTCTGCGGATGATAAGCAGTACTAAAGGAGAGCTTGGTTCCCAGAGCTTCATGTAGCTTCTTCCAGAATCGAGAAGTGAATTGGGGTCCTCGGTCAGAAACAATGTTCTTGGGTACACCATGCAGACTAACTATCCGTGAGACATAGAGGTCGGCTAGCTCTCGACCATTGTACGTGGTCTTGACCGGAATAAAATGGGCGACCTTGGTAAGGCGATCTACAATTACCCAGATGGAATCGTGTCCGCGGCTTGACCGTGGAAGTCCAGTGATAAAATCCATTCCCACTTCATCCCATTTCCATACGGGAACTTGCAGAGGTTGGAGTAGTCCAGCGGGGCGTTGATGTTCGGCTTTAACTCGTTGACAAACGTCACATCTTGCAATGAAGAAAGCGATGTCACGTTTCATTCCGTGCCACCAGAAAGTCTCCTTGAGATCTTGATACATCTTTGATCCGCCGGGGTGGATGGAGTAAGGAGTATTGTGAGCTTCCTCCATAATCAGGTTCTTTAATTCGGGGATAGTTGGTACACAAAGACGTCCATTGTACCACAAGATTCCTTCTCCGTCCACGGAAAATCCAGCTACTTCCTCTCTGTCCATACGGCGTTTGATACCTTCAATACTCTCATGATCTTTCTGAGCTTCCTTGATTTGATCTCGGAGAGTCGGTTTAACTTCCAAGGTGGCTAGGAAACCATGGCTAACAAGTTCCAGGCCGAACTCTTCAAACTCTTGGTATAGCATCGGTTGTTCCATTTTGAGACGGGCATTCAGCGAACATGGTTCTCGACTAAGGGCGTCGGCGACTACATTTGCCTTTCCAGGGTGATAGTGAATACTCAGATCATAGTCCTTTATTAGCTCTATCCACCTTCTTTGCCGCATATTCAACTCCCTCTGAGTGAATATATACTTGAGGCTCTTGTGGTCGGTGTAAATATCACACCGATTTCCGATGAGATAATGACGCCAAGTCTTGAGTGCATGAACTACGGCAGCTAATTCCAGATCATGGGTTGGGTAGTTCATTTCATGTGGCCGCAGCTGTCGAGAGAGGTAGGCGATAACCTTCCCTTCTTGCATCAGAACACTACCAAGTCCGAGCTTGGAAGCGTCGCAATAGATTACAAAGTCCTTGGTGACATCAGGCATGGTGAGGATAGGGGCAGACACAAGACGCTTCTTGAGTTCTTGAAAACTGGCTTCACATTGTTCTGTCCATTCAAATTTCTTACCCTTCTTGAGCAACATGGTCATGGGCTTGGCGATACTTGAGAACCCTTCTACAAACTTACGGTAGTAGCCTGCTAATCCGAGGAAGGATCTCACTTCGGTCGGGTTAGTTGGCGGCTTCCGATCCATGATAGACTTGATGAGAGAGGGATCGACGGAAACTCCTCCAGCGGACAGAACATGACCAAGAAATCCAACTTCCTTGAGCCAAAACTGACATTTGCTAAATTTAGCATAGAGCTTATGTTCCCTCAGGGTTCCCAAAACTAGACGTAGGTGTTCCTCATGCTCTTCTTCAGATTTTGAGTAGATTAGAATGTCATCAATGAATACCACAACAAACTTGTCGAGGTAATCCATAAAGACTTTGTTCATCAGATTCATGAAGTAGGCGGGAGCATTGGTTAAGCCAAAGGACATAACGGTGTACTCAAACAATCCGTAACGGGTGGTGAAGGCTGTTTTGGGGATATCCGACTCGCGTACTTTGAGTTGATGGTAACCAGTACGGAGATCGATCTTGGAGAAAACTCGGGCTCCATTCATTTGATCAAACAAATCTTCAATCTTGGGAAGGGGATACTTATTCTTGATGGTTACATCATTGAGCCTTCGGTAATCCACGCACAGGCGGATGGTACCGTCTCGCTTGTCCACAAATATCACGGGAGATCCCCATGGTGAGGCACTAGGTCGGATTAGACCTTTGCTCAACATATCGTCCAATTGTTTCTTGAGTTCTATCAGCTCTTGGGGGTTCATGCGATAAGGCCTCCGTGCTATGGGTGCTTGTTCCGGGGATAAGTTCGATGATGAACTCGATATCCCTATCAGGGGGCATACCGGGCAACTCTTACGGGAAAACATCTGGATACTCACAAACGATTGGGACAAGATCGATGGGGGTTCCGGCGACACTTTGCTTACAGAAGGCTTTAGATGAAGGCATAGTGGCGGTGTATTTTATTTGGATTCCTTCGCTATTGGTTAAGGTGATAGACTTATGGGCACAATCAATGTGGCCTTGGTACTTAGTCATCCAATCCATTCCCAGAATTACTTCCAATCCTTGGGCTCCTAGGACAATGAGGTCG